>NW_020555829.1:0-23155 GCF_003254395.2 Apis mellifera
TTGGATATTTGATCAGAGATAAGTCCTATATGTTGAATATCGTCTTTGATAATTTGATTTCAGTGCTTTTAGAATGATTTTTAGTTCACTCCTTTATGTCGTTATGCTTCGGTAATTCGGTCCTGAAAGAATTTCTAGTTCCTTCTTGAGGTCCTTGTGGACACTGTGCATTCAACTAGTACTAAGCCGCTGTCACAACTCTCTGGTGATCAACATGTTTATCATTTGTTTGATGACTCTTGTAAATCGACTATTATAGAATTTAGATTTCTTTAATTTTTTTTCTCTTACACTTTTTTTATTATATGTCAATAACTTTTTTGCGTTTGAAGTAAAACATGGTTATCTTTAATATCAATGGTATCAATAGGATCCATGAATCCTTGATTTAGCATTATTATTAGGTCTAAATCAAGGTAAATTTAGTCTCATTGTTAAACATCATGGGATAAAGTATTGTAAAAAGTATTGTAAAAATGCTGTAAAGATCATTCTCAAATATCATTGTATAATAATTCAAATAGTTGTTTCATTTTGTGTATTCATAATTAATATTTCTTTATATTTCATATTTATTTAATTTTTATATATTTATTTATAATTTATTTAACTCTCGTTATTAATTCATTTTATATATTTTATATTTTTCTAATTTATTAATGTTAATCGTTAGTTTTAATTTTTTGTTTTTAGTTTTAAATGAGTCTCGATGCATAGTCACCTCGTTGGTGAGACCTGGTAATTAGTATCGATTTTTATATTAGATTAATCTTTGAAAATTTTCCTTTGAAAATTTTCCAAAGATAATTCTTTAAAAAACGATACGAAGTGCCTGCAACTCAATTTAAATTATTAAATTCTTTTTGGATATTTTGATCTAAATTGAAATGCAGGTACCATTTTATTAAACTTCCGCGGAAGATTCTTATGTTTCCTTTTATGTCATTGAAACAAATAGTTTTTGTTAGTCCGCTATCGCTTAATTCATTAATCATCTGATTTAGAAAATGTTTGCTTTTTTCTCCATTTTTTCTTTTACGCTTCTTTTTTTTTCTTCCTTAGAATTATATCTTTTTTATAATAATTCGATTGATTAATCAAGTTTTAATTTGTTTTATTTTACTTTAAATATTAATTTTAATATTTTACATTTCAATGCATTGTCATATCTGTGTTAGTGAAACCTCGTAATTGGCATCACTTTTCAAAATTTTGCTTTTCAAAATTATTGCTTATAAAAAGAATACGTAAAAATATTTTATTTAAAAGATTCAGTAATTTTGGTATATAAAATATTTCATTAATAATTTTCTTTGGAAATTCAGAAGTTTGTTTTACCCAGCTATAATTTTATCATATATATTTGTTTTGATTTTGATTTTGATTTATATAAATTATAGTTCAAATGTGGGAAATTGGAAGAACAAACATGCTAGATAATATGTACATAGCACGACGATTTCTAACTGATAATTTTCCAACAAATTATTTAATAATATTTTATTTCATTTCTTAACAATAAAAATAGAAGTAAGAATAAATTTCTTTGTTGAAATAAATAATTATAGAATAATTAATTGTAATAAATTTTATTTCATCAAATTATTTCAATATAAATGTAAATATACATATATATATATATATATATATATATATATATATATATATATATATATATATCTTATTATTAATATTTTTTCTTTTTTCTTATGTTATTCACTATATTATAAATGAATTTCTCAAAATAATTAATTCTTATTTAATTAATTTATTCTTTCTTTTTAATTCGTCTATATTTTCGAATGAAATTTGCTTATTATAGTTTAATATATTTAGTAAATTTTACATATTTTATCTATTTATCCATCCATTTATTTATTTTAGTTTTTCTTTTTCATATTTATAATACAAATATAGAAGAAGAAATTTTTTAAAATGAAATGCGCTTAATTTTTTTCTTTTATGTTTAATTTTCCTTATTTTTAATTACATTTTATTATGATTTTATCTTTTGTATCATTGTTATTCGAAATTTAGTTAATTTTTATTTAAAATTATTTCATTATAATGCAATTTTGGTTAGTTTTTTTATTAAATTAATTTTAATTTTTCATTTTTATTTTATTTTTTATCAATTTTTATCAATTTATCGAATTTCATAGAAATTTTCAACAAAATTATAATATATAATATTTAAATTTTCGCGATTTAATATAAGAAATTTTAACATACGATTCAGTCAATCAGAAAATTGCAACAGCGGAGTAACGAGACGAAGCAGTGCGCATCTTAATATACATGAGGCTTGTTTACCGTCGAAATTCATAGACAAAGGACATATATTACCGGTATAAGTGCGTAATTTTGTGCAAATTTATCGATATTGCTGGGTTAATTTATTAAATATCAATAGCCTATTTAGTTATTACACATTTATATAATTGTGTATAAGTAATATTCCAAAATTAAATAGTTTTTTACATTTTTTTTATCGTTTCCACGTTGCATCTTTATGTGACAGTTACCGGTTGTTTGTACCATAAATTTGAACGAGAATTTCCTTTCAAATATTGTTTTGCTTCACTATTACTCGAATCTATATTTATTCTACGATTTTGATTTTCATTTGTACAGATTATACTCGATTAAAACTTAACAAGTGATATTCGATCTGATTACGATCATGGAAATCTGATATCTAGTGTGATAAATATAGAATAGTTTCAAATATTTCATTTCTAAATCTACATCTATAAGTTTATTGTGTTCTGTTTTGTACGTTATGTTTTTATTTTTCTTGAAGTGCTAGCATAATATAGTTTAATATTAATATTTAATATAGTTACGATAATCTTTATTAGGAAATTAGAGATTTGTATTCGTGTATGTCTGGCTTTTATTGATCACATATCGAACATTGTACCCCCCCCCGCACCCATTCTTCATTATTAATTTCGAAATTGTATCGTAGTCCGCCATTTTGTCTTTGAAAATTGCGACAATTAGAAGCTTCTTTTCGCAACAGATACGTAACTATTTCTTACATAAAATTTACTTCAAGAATTAAGTTTATTACAGATAATCAATAAGATGATAACAATCAATAAGGTAAATAAAAAATATGGGAAAAGAAGTTAGTTGTTATTTATTGTAATCTTATTATGTATTATAGCATTTTATTGCTTCTTTTGTATTTCAGGTTCATCACTCAACATTTCAACGAACTAAGAATGAAAAGATGTTATGTAATTTTATATTTATATTTAGATTTCTGGTAGATACTTCGAAGAAATTATTGAATTTTTATATATTAAAGTATAAGATGTTTTGATGAAAATATAATAAATTTGAAATATTTTCAGAATATTTTATATTGGGATCAAAAAATTATATATTTTAAGACGCTAAAAGATAGAAGATTTTTTGAAATGTGTTTATAATTTATATTTTTATATTTTATTTTATTTTTATACTATATTTTTTTAGTGCATGTATATAATTATTGTGTATATAATTTGTGTGGTAATTAAATGAATAAATTAATGTAACATAGATAAATGTAAAATAAGTGGATGAAATAGTGGAACGTTTTATAATTTATTTGTAATGTTATACAATATTTATTTTGCTTATTTGATATATGTATGTATTTTTTTTTTTACGTATAAATAATTTTTCATTTTCATGACAATGAAAATGTAAAATTTTCTGTATTTATGCGGAGGATCACCTAGGAAATCATTATTATTTAAAATACAATATATAATCATATCATTATATAACTAATAGTAACGATATAATTATATATTTTATAAGAAATAAATGAGCTGCTTATTCGCTATTTTATATTTCTGTAGAGAGAAAGTTAATAAAGTGATGGATATCATTTCTCATTTCAATCTCTAAAATATAAGTGCAGCTTTACCTCATGGTTTTTGAGTGATTTAATTTTGCTTAATCAGATTTTAAAATAAATATATTCATTTCTAGAGAAATATCCTTTACCATGATCTTACTGAAAAATATAATAAATTAATTTTAAAAAATCATTTTACCAAAATAAAAAAAGTATTAAAAAAGTATACATAATAATTTTATAAATATGATTATTATTTTTCAAACGGTTAATATAATATTATCAAGGAATATGTTGAATGATAATAATAAAAGAGGCTTTCGTTTATTAATAGGAAATAATGTTTATTATACAGTATACATATCTATTAACTTCATTTATTTTATTTCTATTATAAATTTTATATTAATAATTATATTATGCTTTGTCGTGTGACGAATGCCTTGATAAGTGTACGCTTAATCTATAACAATCTCCGTAAAAAATATAAAAACTTCTGCTTTTTTCATTTTGTTCATTTGTTTATTTTCGATTCTTTCCCACCCTTTAATCCACATTTTTTTTCATCAACTTTTCATTCTTCCCCCTAAAACATTGATCACCGTGAATTTATACCATCAAAGAATATCCAAAATATGTTCCGCTGAAAACGTATATATATATAATCGTTCGGTATATACAAATACTAGTACTGTTGAAATTAAAGTAATTGGTGGATTATTCATTTTTTTTTGTTTATTCACTTTTACAAGTTACTCCATTTCGCTCGAAATGGCATACCGCTGCCTTCGCGCCATTTGTGGTCGCGTTAATAATTTTATCAAAATTTTCTTTCTCTCGAAATACTTCTACGCTAGGATTAATATCCTTACATTATCAATTATTTTTATAATATGCGTGATGATATAAATGTCGTTAATATAGCTATAATGATTACCGTTTTTTAATGATAAACTATCTGAATGGTACATGGTTTTTTCTGCAAATAGCCATGTTTTTATAGCTAATTACGTAATCTATATGCGAGCTTCAAGTGGGATAAAGTATGTTGTACAAAGAACTTTTCGGTTCGGCATAGTTTCTTTCTTTTTTTTTTTTTTCTCATAATTTAACGTAAGAAAGAAACGAAGAAAATTTAATTAAGAAAGAACAAGAAAAGAATTACATTCGACGAATACAGGCACACATTTGTAGCGCGAGTAAATGCGAATATCAAACAACCTTGGTTCGTTTAATCGATTCGTATCACTATTGTTTCATTTTGATTATTCTTATTTCTTTTTCTCTTTCTATCGAATGCTCGCGTCGATCGCGTCGATCGACGAATCGATTCGCTGAACGAAGAAATTTGAAGAGCGTTCTTCCTGCGAAATGAAAGGTAAGAATTCGTGATTTGTGGCAAAAGTAACTATTTGCAAATGAAAAAGCCTTACGTTAAAATTTACATGCCGAGAAAGAAAAAATGAACTTTTATCAACAACACGTAAAACTATTTCATTCACGATCCTCGACGAAACGTACGTTCCCTCGAAGAGCGTTAAAAAATTCTCTCTCTCTTATTCTTTCTTTCCATGTTTTTCGCTCGTTTCCCCATACACTCTCTCTTTTTCTACTTCCTCACACACACGCACACGTCACCGTGTCTAGTCTCCGATATATAAATGTATATAAATGTTTTCGAGGTTAATACATCACCCAGATTTTGTATGTATGATATGTATATATATGATATGTATATGTGAAATTTCATTATTTTTTATTTTTTTTTTATTATTATTATTTGTTCTCGCTTGCTTGAAGATGTGTATCTAACTTCCTAACATAAGTATTAAATATAATTATTTTTTTTATTTTATATAATTGTATTAATTTTTTTTTGTTATAATAATAATAATAATAATCATCATCATCATCATCATCATCATTCCATAATAATAATAATAATCGATAATCATAATAATAGTAATAATTAACCATCATTGTCATGATCATAATCGCTATGATGCCGTTAATTTGTTATATCGATATACATTACATATTTATATTATGTTCCTTATGAAAATAATAATCTAAACTGACGTATCTTCCGTTCACATTGTTTTCCCAAATTTCACCTTCGTGACTTCGTGTTCTCCGATCACTTCTTATTTATCAACAGCCGCTTCTCTTCCTTCCTTACTCATATTTCGCTCACTTTTCGCCCTCTTTCTTATTTTTTTCTTTTTCTTTTTTTCATACATTTCTCATAGACCTTTACAATGACAATTCTATTTTTTTTTCGCCGGTAGAAACAGCCGAACTGCAACGAATTCTGTAGGCGGGATGCAACAATGATATCAAATCGCGATTTGAAATAATTTTATTTTACACCGATTTTACACATTTCTCTTACCGTGAAATAATTAACATTGAGTAACACCATGATCGTCATCCATAATTTTCTCAGTTTTTTTTCTTTTTCCTGTTTCTTCTTTATTTATTATTTTTTTTTCTTTATAATTTTAACGACACCCGCATCGGTTACGAAAACAATTTAGAAAATCGTTACTACTATTTACAACTACGACGAGAATTACTCGCGTTAAACACTCTTTCGCGTTTTACGTTATTACATTATACATCATCGTATAAGTATAACGTTACACCAGATGTACGCATACGTCATCTCTATTTGTCTCTTTCTCTCACGAGGGAAAAGGAAAATCCTATCAGAGAAGAAATATGATTTTGTCGAAAAACAATATGTATATTTCGTATATTTCAATGTGCATCGTGTTTTGTCTTCGAAGCTTGTCTTCAGCAAACCGTATCAAGCTTCTTCAGTTTTAATTTCTTTCATCTCAAAATTATACATTATATATTGTCGAAATATTTCTACATGTTCTCATTTCATTTCAAATTATTACAAATTTATTAATGACAATTGAACAAATCTACACAATACCTCGGATCTTTATCTCGACTTTATCTTCTAGAAAAAAATTGAGCGATTGTGTCCGTAATAATTTTACATGTGCTTCGGTTCATGAATTTTCTTTTTTCACCAGGTTTTTTAAATATTCCATCACGCTATTTACAGTTTTTACAACCACGAAATTAGACCATTATAATTTCCACATTGTCCATTTTCATCTAATACAGTTAAATAATATTATTATTCTTTATGTAGTAATAGGGACAACTAAATCATTTTATAGAACAAAATATACTTGAAATGGATTATTATTATTAAGAATGTTTATCAATATATTTAAACACAAAAATTATTATGAGTTTAAATATTTCTGTATTATAATTCTTAATTACATGATAACTTTTAGAAGAAAGTTCGAAATAACAACATTATGAAATTTCATATGGGTTGAAACTATATATAAGATTTATTTTTATTTATGTCCTAAATATCTATTGTAACAAACAATTGTGAATTTTATAATATGAATCTGTAAAAATGTTGAAGAAAAAATAGTTAAATTATTTACATTTTCACACCTTCAAATTAAACAAATAAAGAAAACTAAAGAAAATTAAAACACAGTAAACTCTTCAAATATTTATTGTTTCAAACTGATTTTCTTTTTTTTTATCTCTTTTTAGTGACAAATTTTCAACTTTCATATAGGTTATAATCATTAAGGTTATATAAAATTGTTTCGTATTATTCATACCAATCTTTTGAAATTATGCATTAAATTTATTTATATTATTATGAATTATATTTTATATATATTTAAATATATATTAATACACATATATATATATATATATATATATATATATATATATATATATATATATATACGAATATGATTTATAAAATACAAATTCACAAAATATCTACTAGAAAATAACATGATTAAACGTGACGGCAAAAAACGATACTTAAATTAAATAACTTAAACGTATTTTTAGCTCTTCTATAGCAATATTCGATTTAAAATATTATATATATATATATATTTACAGTATATCAATCATATTGTTATAAATTATAATAATATATTACATCTGTTAAGAATATTACTTTTAATTATGTTATTGTCATAATTTTAATATATATTTCTAATGAATATATGATATCACGAATTTATTTATCGAACAAATAGTACTAATATTACCAGATGATATATATGACAGATTTTCATAAAAATATAAATTATTTATATTATCAAAAATCTTTATCTTTCTTTAATCTTCACTTTTATAAAAGGATACAATGCGTACTATATACATATATATATATATATACAGTATATTGTATATATACTATATATTGTATATTGTATATATATATATATATATATATATATATATATATATATATACACACACATTTATATTATATTCCTTCATATATATTGATTTAAATATTAACTTATTTTTTTTTTCGAAGAGTTTTCTTTTCAATGTATCTAATTTTTGTTATTAATAATAAGGTAAAAATATATAATATAAAAATTATTGTAATAAATAATGTAGTTTTTATTTTTGTATATAAATAGATTAAAGCAATATTTTTTATTAGATTAAAATATATTTCATTATTTATTATTATTATTTCTTTTTTGATTATTTAAATGATAATGTTATTGAAAATAAAATGCGTAAAATCAATTTAATTTTAAATTTTAAAGGTTCGTTTATTAAAGAAATAAAATGTGAAGATATTTTAATTAATATTCCTTTCTCTTGAAGAAAATGTTTAATGTTATTATAATTAATAATTATGATTAAGAAACAATTAATGATTAATTAATAATGAATTTATTGGACAGGTTAAAAATAATATAGGAGAAATATAAATTGAATATACAATTAAATAAATTAATAAAATTGATGGTTTATAATAAATATTATTTAAATAAATTCTTGAGATTGTTGAAATTATGGTTGATAATAAAATTTTAGATAAAATTAAAATTGTTGTTATAATGAATTTATTATAAATTATAATTTTAATTATATATATAATAAATATTTATCGTTCAAAAAATAGTTTAATTAAAAATGATAATTTTGGGAATTATCGATGTTTAATAATTTAATTTTTTTTGAAATTTTAAATAAACTTAGCTAAAATATCATTTTATATATTTTTAATTTACAAAATTAAATAGTTTTAAATTAAACTATTTAGCTAAATAATAATTAAAATTTATTAAATTAATATTTTTCATAATTTTATTATTTTTTATATTTACATTACACTATAATGTGAATTTTCTAAGATTTTTAATTTTAACACAATTTTTGGTTATTACAGTTTTATTTTATATTATTGGTAATTAATACATGAAATTAATACATGATTATTTTTAATTTTTTTAATCTTTTCTGTTTATTGAATTAGTTTTGGATTTATCAATATTAGTAAGAATAAATTATGAAGTAGATCATTAAAAATTAAGAATATTAATTATAATTAATATTTATTAATTTAGGATTATTATGATTTTATTAATATTTCTATATTTATTTATATTATTTATTAAAAATATAAATAATTTAAATTTAATTATAATCATATTATTAATAAATTTATTTAATTTTAATGGAATCAAATGAATTTTTATTTTTTGTAATTTTACTTTCATTAATTTTTCTTATGATTTAATAATATTAACTGTATTACTTTTTGGATTAATTTTTTTATCATTAATTAATGATGCTATTTTTATCATTAAATAATAATAGAATAAATTATTTGTTTATAGATTTATTCCATTATTATTAGTTTTTATATCAGTAAATTTATTATTTCATTTATTTTATGAGTTAATTTTATTATTGATTTTTTATTTAGTTGTTAAATGAGAATATAGTGAAAATCATTGATTATCAGGACTTTATTTAATATTTTATATAATAATTTTTTCATTATCTATACTCTATATTATTTATTATAGTTATTGAAATGATTGTAAATTAAATTTTATACTATTATTGTTGCGGAAGTAAAATATGCTCGAGTATCAACATCTAATCCAACAATAAATATATGGTGAGCTCAGACAATAAATCCTAAAAATCCAATACCTAATATAGCATAAATTATTCCTAAATTACCAAAATTTCTTTTTTACCTCTTTCATTTATAACAATATGTGAAATTAATCCAAATCCAGGTAAAATTGAAATATTATCTTCTGAATGACCAAAAAATCAAAATAAGTGTTGATATAGAATTGAATCACTTTCTCCTATTGGATCAAAAAATGATATATTGAAATTACACAATTGAATGTGGTCAAATAATAATATAATAATTGCTCCAGCTAGTACTGGTAATGATATAATTAATAGAATTGCTATAATAAATACTGATCATATAATAAAGAAATATAATATAATAAAGAAGAAATATAATAAAGAAATTTGGAAATAAAGAAATTTGGTCATAATTTAAAGAGAAATTTTTTATTATTATAGTTGTTACTATTAAATTTAATGATCCTATAATCGATGAGATTTCTGATATATGAAGAGAAAAAATTGCAAAATCAACTGAAGGTGATGAATGATATAAATATGCTGATAAAGGTGGATAAACCGTTCATCCTGTTCCTGATCTTGGAAGAGAATAGATTGATTAGTAAGAGAATAGATTGCTTAGTAAAAATATAATTAATGAAGGTGGAAGTAATCAAAATCTAATATTATTTATTCGTGGAAATGCTATATCTGGAGAACCTAATATTAAGGGAATTAATCAATTTCCAAATCCTCCAATTAAGAATGGTATAACTATAAAAAAAATTAAAATTATATAAAAAATTAAGAATGCATGTCTAGTCACAATTGTATTATAAATTTGATCATTATTAATTCATGATCCTGGAGATCTTAATTCTATTCGAATAATTAGTCTTATTGATGAACTTAGTATTCCAGATCATAAAACTAGAATAATGTACAAGATTCCAATGTTTTTATGATTAGTTGATATAAATCACTTTATAATTAAGATTTAAAAATTATTCTTTAATTTTAATTTTGAAGATTAAGAGTTTAAATTTAACTTAAAATCTTTTGAATTGAGAGATTAGGGAGTGATAATATCAAAATTTATAAATTTTGATTTATGATAATGAATTAAAATAGGATGATTGATGTGAAGTGTTAAATCTTAAAAAAGAATTAAATTGTAAATTTAAAAATTGAAAATTAAAATTTTTCTAATACTATTATAAAATTATTATAGTTTAAAATATAAAACATTAAATTGCAAATTTAAAGATTAATTACTCTTATAATAATTTAAATAAAATTTAATACAAGAAAAAAATGAAATATTCATTGATAATAGCATAATTGCAAAATATCTATGATATATGTATTTATTATCTTTATCATCTAAAAAATTATTTTTATAAAAATTCATTTCTAAAAAAATATGTTTTAGAATAATAAGATAATTTCAAATTATTAATTTCAAATTCTTGAAAATATTATAAAGAATAAAATTTAGTTATAAATTTTTGCTCTAATTATTATAAAGACTAAATTTCATTTAATTACAAATGCTAATAAAATTGGATAATTGCATAATCAAATATTAAAATTAAAAATGTATATAGTTGATATTTATTATAAAATATAAAATTAAAATTTTGAATACTAAATTTATTTAGGAATCTAATTAGTAAAAAATAATTAATTGAGTATAAAATAATTAAAAAAATGAATATATTTTTATTTAAATCTAAAATAAGAATAAAGTAAAAAGAATTAAAAATTGTTGAGCATGCTAATAATTTTTTTAGTGTATAATATTTATTTACATAAAATGAAATATATAATCTATTAATAATTAAGAAAATTAATGTTTATGTATTAATTTTTATTATTGAACTATTATGTAAATAGGAATAAATTTAATTAATGTTGATATTAAAAAAATTTGTTTTCAGTTTATTATTTCATAAGAAAAAATTATTCAAAAATGAAAAGGAAAAATTCCAATTTTTAAAAAAAATAAAATTTGTACTATAAAATTAAAGATGTTTGATTTAACAAATCTTATTGATGATAGATATACTATAATTATAAAAAATAAGAAAATTCTTGAAATTACTGAGACTATATAATAAATCATTCTAGGAATTTTATTTTGTGATTTAATATTAATTAGTCTGATCCTGATGATTATTCTAAATTCTATTAATATCCATTGAACAAAGATGTTATTTGAATTTATTATTAGTCTAAAGAGTGTGACTAAAAGTATAATGAATCAGTAATATTTAAAATTTATTAAAAAAAATAAACAATAATTAATTTTCATTAATTAATTATTATTAAGTAATAGTATATAAATTAAATATACATGAATATTTTATCAAAATATTTCTTTTATCAGATATATTACTTTTAAATTAGATATAACATAATTTTATATTAATTCTTAAATGCAATTTAAATATTATAAAATATTAACTAATATCCAATTTATTAATTTAATTAATACTATAAAATTCAAAATATTATATGATTAAACACTAAAATACATATTTATAAAAAAATTTTTAATTAGCTACAGGGTACGACAGGGTATAAACCTGTTAGCTTTATTTAGATTATTATATAATATTATGATATAAATGGGGAAATTATTTATAAATTATAATTATTTTTATATTGAAAATATAATGTTTTTCTTTAAACTACATAAATATTTTATCTATATATATATATATATATATAATAGTTATATATAATATATATAATAGTTATATATAATATATATAATAGTTATATATAATATATATATATATATATTATAATTATATTATTATTATTATTTGTTTAAATTGAATTTTCTAATTTAAATTGGATTTTCTAATTTAAATTGAATTTTTAATTTAAATTGAATTTTTTAATTTAAATTGAATTTTTAATTTATATTGAATTTTTAATTTAAATTAAATTTTTAATTTGAAATTAGATTTTCTAATTTAAATTAAATTTTTAATTTAAATTGGATTTTCTAATTTACATTGGATTTTCTAATTTAAATTGAATTTTTAATTTAAATTGAATTTCTAATTTAAATTGGATTTTTTAATTTAAATTGAATTTTTTAATTTAAATTGGATTTTCTAATTGTATTTTTAATTTGTTTTTTATTTTGTTTTTATTTTTGTTTTTTATTTTTTAAATTTATCTGAAATTTAAATGAAAAAAAATTAATTTTCATGCATATTATTCATGATTTTTTATATATGATTATTTTTTTTAGTGTAAAAAATTAACTTAAATTTTAATTTTTTTAAAAATTTCAAAAAATATTAAAAAATAATGATTTAATAAATATATATATATATATAATAAAATATATATAAAAAAAATATATTTATATAATATATATATATATATATATATTATTTATATATTAATATATAAGTACTAAATTAAATTATTTATATACATATGAATATTTAAATATATATAATTATTTAATATATATGTATATTTATAAATATTTCTAAATATATTTATATATATAAATATTTAATATATATATATTTATTTATTTAAATATATATATATATAAATATTATATTCAAAATTAATTATAAAATAATATAATTTAATTAAATTTATGTTAAATTTCTATAATAATTTTTATATGTATATATAAAATTATATGAATAATAGTTTATAAAAAATTAAAATTGAATTTATTTTTTAAAAATTAATTTAAAATGTTGTACTAATATTTATAGTTATAAATATAATTTTATGAATGAGATTTTTTAAATTATTAATAAATTTATTTTCAATAAATTATATTGTGGTTTTTAAATTAATTGTATTAATTGATTACATATAAAATATAAAAATTTATTAAAAATTTAAGTAAAATTGTAATTAATAGAGGATTATGAAGCAATAAATGAAAGTTTTATTCGGAAATTAATTTAAGTAAAAATAAATCTAAGTGCCAACTATAGCGGTTAAACTTGATTTATAAATTAATTTTTTCTAATATGAATTTAAATTGTTTATGTATAATTAAATTTATTGATTTTAGGTGAAATTTAGAATTATTCGATAATAATTATTTATAATTTTTTTTGTCATTAAAGAATTTAGTAAAAAACTAGGATTAGATACCCTATTATAAAAAGGTAATTTATATATTAAGTAATTAAATGTTGAATCATTAAAATTAAATGATATGGCGACTTTTTATATCTAATTAGAGATGCTTGTCGATTAATTTGATATGACCTACTTGAGTTTAGATTTATGTATTTTTGTTTTAACTGGCCTGAATTTATTTAAATTAAAGAAATTTTATAGAATAGTAATTCAAATCAAAATGTAGTGTATTCAAGATACAAGATGAGCTTCAATAAATTTAATTTTAGAATTATTTATTTTAATATATAAATATGAAAGAGGATTTAAAAATAAATTAAAGAAATTAATTTAATATTTATTTATTTAATAATTATTTGAATTGAAGATAGTTTTAAAAAGTGTACAAATCGCCTGTCAATTTCATTAAAATTGAAATAAGTCGTAACAAGGTAAAAATACTAGAAGGTGCTTTTAGATTTTAAAATTTTAGTTTAAATAAAAATATTTCTTTTACATTGAAAAGATTAAAAATTTTTTAAATTTTAAAATTTAGATATTTAATAAAGGTTATTAGTAAATAAATTTATAGTATTTAAAGGTTTAAAAAAAAATATGTTAAATTAATTATTTTGAAATAATTAAAAAAAATTTTATAATAAAAAGTAATGTAAATGAAAAACGTAAAATATAAGAAAGTAGAATTAATTTTTGTATCTTTTGTATCAGTGTTGATTAAAATTTATTTAATAATTTTAAATATCTCGAAAATAAGGGAGATAAATTTATATAATTTTTTTTGTAGCAATAAAATTATTAATATAGATTTAAAAATTAAATGTTATACGAATTAATATTATTAATATCTAGTTTTTTTTTAGAAATAAATTTAATTTATTATAAGATTAAGATATAAATATTTTAATAAATTAAATTTTATTTTAATTTATATTTAACTTTTATATTAAAAATTTATGGGATAATCTATAAATTTAAAATAAAAATTTAATCTTATTTTTTAACATTATGGAGATAATATTTTTTTTTAATTTTAATAATTTAATAATTTAGTTTTAAATTAATAATAATTTAAAATTTTATTTTTTATATAAAAAAATATATTTTAATTAATAAAATATAAAAATAATGATTAGATTAGTAATAAGATTGTATTTTAAAATATAATTATAAAATTTATATAATTTAGAGGAACTCGGCAAATATATCATTCACCTGTTTAACAAAAACATGTCCTGTTGATTATAATTTTAGGTCTGCTCTATGAATTTAAATTTTAATGGCTGCAGTATGTTGGCTGTACAAAAGTAGCAGAATAAATTGTCTTTTAATTGAAGAATTGAATGAACAAATTAATGAAATAATAACTGTCTCTAAATTATTCAATGAATTTAAATTTTTAGTTAAAATTCTAAAATTAAATTATAGGATGATAAGACCCTATAGAATTTAATTTAATTTTCGAGTTTATTTATGATATTTATAATTAAATTCGAAATTAAATTTGGAAGAATTAATAAATTTCATAAACTTTATTTAAAATTTAATTTTGATTTAAAGATGAATTTTGAATTATAAATTATAATTAAAAGAATAAATTATCTTAGGGATAACAGCGTAATATCTTTTGATAGATCATATAGATAAAAATGTTTGCGATCTCGATGTTGAATTAAGATGAAAATTAGGCGCAGTAGTTTAAATTTTTAAATCTGTTCGACTTTTAAAATCTTACATGATTTGAGTTTAAATCGACGTAAGATTGGTTTCTATCTATAATAAAAAATAAATTAATTGTACGAAAGGACTTTAATTTGTAAATTATTTATAAAAAAAAATTAATTAATAAATATTTAAATTATTTTAGCATAAAAGTGCATTAAATTTAGGATTTAATTATATTAATTTTAAAGTTAATAAATAATAATTTGGGTATTAATTAATTTATTAATTTTAATGATTATAGTTTTAATTAAAGTTGCATTTTTAATTTTATTAGAACGAAAAATTTTAGGCTATATTTAAGATCGTAATGGACAAAATAAAATTACATTATTTGATATATTTCAATCTTTAAGTGATGCATTAAAATTATTATCTAAAGAATGATTTTTTTTTAATTATTCGAATTTATTTATTTATAGATCAATAATAATATTTTTTTTATCATTAGTAATATGAATTTTGTATCCATGATTTAGATTAATATATTTTATGGAATTTAGAATTTTATTTATATTATTAGCTTTAGGATTAAGAGTTTATCCAGTATTATTTGTTGGATGAATTTCTAATTGTAATTATGCAATTTTAGGATTTATAGTTTCAACAATAATTTCATTTGAAATTGTTTTTCTAGTCATGTTAATAGAATAAAATTATTAATAAATACTTCAATAGTAAATTTTATTAAAAAGGTTAAATTTATTATTTATTAAATTAATATTATATAGGATTGTAATATATAAAATTAAAATTGATATTACTAATCCAATTACACCACCTAATTTGTTTGGAATTGCACGTAAAATTGAATATACAAATAAAAAATATCATTCAGGTTTAATGAGAATTGGTGTATTTATTGGATTTGCAATTTTAAAATTATCTGGATCTCCAAGATGATAAGGAAATTGAAAGTTAATAAATATAAAGACGAATAAGATAATATAAAATTCTAAAAGATCTTTAATTGAAAAATATGGATCGAATGAAATTTTGTAGTTATTAAAATTTGACCCTAAAGGATTTGATGATTCTGTTAAAATTCTATAAATAAAATTACTAATGGTAAAATGAAATGTAAAGAGAAGAATCGATTTAAAATAGATAAAATTATTAATTGAAAATTCTCTTCAAATTCATAATACAATTGTATCACCAATGTAAGGAATTGCTGATAAAAGATTAATAATTACTGTTGCTCCTCAATATGATGTTTGTCCTCAAGGTAAAACATATGAATGCAGCTGCTATAGATATTAAAAGAATAAGGATTCCAATTCCTCAAACTCTATGTAATTTATATGAACAATAAAATATATTTCGTCTAATATGGATATATATTACTAAAAAATAAAATGAAGCTCCATTTATATGAATTAAACGAAATAATCATCCTGAATTTATATCTTTTATAATAATATTGGTAATTGATCAAAATGCAATATTAATATTTGGACAATAATGTACAGATTGAATGAATCTAGAAATAATTTGAATTATTAAAAAAATTCCAAAAATTGATCAAAAATTTCATATATAATTAATATTTACAGAATTGGTAAATAAATTGTTGATATAATTATTTTAAGAAATTGGAATTAAAGAAGTTTAGAAATTTTTTCATCGAAAATTATTTTTTTTTCATCATGTTTTTTTTTCAATATAAATAATTTTTGTTATTAAAATTAGAATAAAAATTAGTATAAAAATTATTATTATAAATAGAATTGAATATATTTCTGTGTATAAATATGTTAAATCAATATTTTTTAAGTAATCTGAGTGTGGTTCATTATTTATTAATTTTCTATAAATTTTTATTGAAATAATTAATAAAAATAAAATTTGTAAGATTGTTTTTATTTTTAATTTTAATGGTTCATTAATTAATGAAATGAAGTAAGAAAATATTACTAGTATTCCACTTAAAAATACAATTAATGTTATTAAAATTAATAATGAATTTATTGAACAAATATTATTAAAGAAATAAAAATTGAGTAGGAAATTAGGTAAATTAATAAAATTGATGGATTATTAAAGATATTATTTAAGTAGATTGTTAAAATTAATGAAATTATTGAAGATATTGTAATTTTTGATAAAATTAAAATTGTTGATATAATAAATTTAGTCAAAAAATAGTTTAATTTAAAATGATAATTTTTGGAATTATCGATTTATTTATTCAAATTTTCTTGAAATTTTATATAAATTTAGCTAAAATATTATTTATAAATAGTATGATTTTAATTTACAAAATTAATGTTTTGGATTAAACTATTTAGCTTTTAGACTAAAATTTATTAAATTGTTGTTTATTATAATTCTATTATTCTTCATATTTTTATTATACTATAATGTAAATTTTTTAAGTTTTTTGATTTTCATTGAATTTTTGGTTATTTCTGTTTTGTTTTACATTATTGAAAGTGAAATCAATAGATGGCTAGTTTTGATTTTTTACTATTTTCTGTTTGTGAATTAGTTTTAGATTTATCGTTATTAGTTAGAATAAATTATGAGATTGATCATCAGAAATTAAGAATTATAAATTTAATTTATTAATTATAATTAGAAATTTATTAAGATAATGTTTATATCTTTAATAATTTATTTATTAATATTATTTCTAAATAAAATAAATAATTTAAACTTAATTCTTGGAAATTTGACTATAATTATTTTATTAATAAATTTATTTAATTTTAATTGAATTGATTGAATTTATATTTTTGTAATTTGAGATTTAATTGTTATTCTTGTGGATTAATTATATTAACTTTATCAGTTTTTGGGTTAATTTTTATTTCATTAAATAATAATAGATTAAATTGTTTATTAATAAACTTATTATTGATAGTTTCTTTCTTATTGGTTTTTATATGAATAAATTTGTTATTATTTTATTTATTTTATGAATTTGATTTATTATTAATTTTTTATTTAGTTGTAACATGAGGATGTAGTGAAAATCGTTGATTGTCAGGATTTTATTTAATATTTTATACAATAATTTTTTCTTTACCAATATTGTATATTATTTATTATATTTACTGAATTGATTGTAGCTTAAATTTTATAATAGAAATAGAAAGAAATAGAATGTTATAATAGAATGATAGAATAATTTAGAAATGTTAAATTTAAATTTAAATATAATATTATTTATTTATATAGTAATATCATTTTTAGTTAAAATTTCAACTTATTTGTTTCATGGTTGATTATTAAATATTCATGTTGAAGCATTTTATTATGTAACAATAACTTTAGCTTCAAATATATTGAAATTAGAAGGATATGGAATATTACAATTAATAATAATTTCTAAGAATGAATTTATTTTTATACAAAATATTTTAATCGTAATTAATTCATTTGGAATTTTAATTTTGTGATTAATATGTATATCTCAATATGATATAAAATCTATTATTACAATTTCATCAATTGTACATATAGGATTAATAATTACAAGAATATCAACTTTTTCTTAAATAAGAATAAATGGTTATTTATGGTGATTATTTAATAATAATTTCTCATGGTATTAGATTTTCAGATTATTTTATGAATAAAATGTAATTTATAAACAAATTAATAAACGTTTAATATTTGTTAATTTCAAGAAAGGTATAATTAATTTTATACCTACAATACCTTTATTTTGATTTATAATATGTCCATCTAATATAGGGTCACCTGTTTCATTAAATTTAATAAATAAAATTATGTTAATAATTGATTTAGTATCATGATTAAAATTTATAATAATTATTTTAATAATATATTGTTTATTTAGATTTTTTTATTCAATTTATTTATTTATATTTATTAATCCTGGAAAAATTTATATAAGATTTAAAATTAATAATGGTTATTGATTGAATGTTTTATTTCAATAATACATTGAATTCCATTAAATTTATTAATGTTTTTAAAATTATATTTTATTTAATGTTTATTTAAATAGTTTAATAAAATATTGATTTGTCGAATCAATGATATAAATATAAATTTATTTTAAATTATCATAAAAATACTAATTTGTGAAATTTTGTTATTAAATTTAAATTTAGATATTTATTTTATTTATTTAGAGATTATTTATTATATTATTAACATTGTATTTTTTATATTTAAATAAAATTGTTATTTTTGAATGAAATATTTATACATTTAATTCTAAAATTTAATTTTTAATAATAATTGATTATAAATCATTCATATTTATTTTCTTAATAAGGATAATTTTTTCTATAATTATTATTTACAGAATTAGATATACAGATTTAAGAGAATTAAAAATAAATCGGTTTTTATATTTAATAATTTTATTTTTAATTTCTATAATTTTAAGACCAAATATATTATCAATTATTTTAGGTTGAGATGATTAGGATTAATTTCTTATTGTTTAGTAATTTATTATATAAAAATAAAATCATTTACTTCGGTTATAGTTATTATTATTTTAAATCTTTTAGATTGATATTGGATTATTATTAATTATATATTTAATAACTTATTATGGAGGATGAAATTTATCTTTTTATAATAATTTAAATGAATTTATAATAATTTTTTATTATTAATAGCTTTTATTAAAAGACCTCAAATTCCTTTTTCAACATGATTACCAGTGGCAATGATATTCCATTCAATACTCTTTCATTCTTCAACATTGGTAACAGCTGGAATTTATTTATTAATTCGTTATGTAGATTTATCAAAATGTAAATATAAAATATTATTTTATTAATTTCAAGATTAACAATATTATTTGCTCGATTAACAACAAATTTTGAATTAAATTAAAAAAAATTGCTTATTTAAAATTAAGACAATTAGGCTTTATAATGAGAATATTTGGGTATAGAATTTATTGAATTAGTAGTTTTACATTTATTTATTCATGCAATATTTAAATCATTCATATTTATATGTATTGGAAGATATATACATTTTATAAATAGAAATCAAGATATTCGATTATATTATGGAAGATATGTTTATCCATTAGGATAATAATTATTCAAAAGGATAATTATTATTTTTTCAATTTTAAGATTATATGGATTTTCATTTTTACTTTGTTATTATTCTAAAGATTTAATTATTGAATGTTTCCTTCTAGAAAATAAATTATTTTTCAATAGTAAATTTAATTATTGGAACAATTTAATTGTTTCATATTCTTTCGAATAATTATAGTAATAACAAATAAATATCTAATAATTAATGTTATATTTAGAAAGGAAAATAGAATTATGGAAATTTCTATATTAATAATAATTATTTTAAGATTAATTTATAGAAAATTAATTTTTACTACAATAAATTTTAATTTATGTATTATGTATTCTTGTATCATGTATTATGTATCATGTATTATATATTATGTATTCTCTCTAAAAAAGACTTATATTTATTGTAATTATCTAATTAATTTATAAATTAATAGTATTTGAAATATAATTATAGGATATAATTTTTATAATTTTTATAAATTTATTTTATTAAGTAATAATATTGGTTTATTGCAAATATTATTTATATTTAAATATATAATTTATAACAAAATTATAAAAAAATGAATTTTATCGATATTTAATTATGAAGTATTTATTGAAAAATCAGTTATAAAATATAACAAGTAAATTTGTATCTTAATATTAAATTTGTATAGTTTAAAATTACTAATATTAAATTAATATATTTTTAACTATTATAATTATATAACTTATTTTTTATTTATATAATTAATTTCATACATTAAATTATAAATTAAATTATTTATTTAAATAATTTATATTTAGAGGCATAATATTGAAAACATTAATGAAAATTTTAAATTTTTTAAATAGATAATAATATATAATTTAGTTACATATTATATAACTATCTAATAATATCCAATAATTTATTAACAATATATATATAATTAATTAAAATTTAATTCTTAATTTGAATCAATAATAAATAAAATATATAAAAATAATCAAATTACATCAACAAAATATCATATCAAGTAGCTAATTCAAATTTACATTTTTGTTATTTGAGAAATGAATTTTGATATTCGATATAGAGATATTGAAAGAAAAATTGATCCAATTAGTATATGTAAACCACAAAATCCAGTATCTATACAAAAAATTGGACCATAAATTCTATCATTAAAGTAAAAAAAGGAATTTAAATATTCAATTGTTTATAAAATAGTAAAATAAATCTCTAACAAAATTGTTAAATAAAATTTTTTAAATTTTAAATTATTAATAATTAAATAATAATGGCTTAATATTACTGTAAATCCTGAAGAAATTAAAAAAAATGAAATGAATGTGATAATAGAATTTCTATTGGATTAAAAAATTTAATACTTTTTAGTGTTGATAGTATATCAATTTCAATATTTGGAGAAATTGTAAAAAATGAAAGAAAATCCAAAATAAAGATACAAAAAATATTAATTCTGAAATAATAGATAAAATTATTCTAAATTTTAAAAAATTAATAATAAAAAATATTCTTCCTCGAATAATATCACGAAATCAAAATATTATAATTAAAATGTAAGTATTAATTATTATTTAAAATTATAAGTAAAGAAATTGTTCTATAAATTCAAATAACTGTTCTAAATAAAGAATTTAATAATCTAAAAGATAAAATAATTAATCATGGACTATTTGTGACTATATGGAATGGAAAGTTTTTTTTCATTATTTATTGATTAAAATTAATTTGTTTCTGAAAAATATAAAATTAAAAGAATCTAAAATACATATCTTTGAATAATTGATAAAAAAATTCTAAAGTTAATAATATATTTTAAATTAATAAATTATTTGGAATTATTGTAATAAAATTTCTAATAAAAATATCTAATAATGTTAAAATTAAATATCCTGAATTTGAATTTACTGATAATCGAATTGATAAAGTTCATTGATAAAGTCGAATAATTAATCTAATTAATTCAATAATAATTATAAAATTTATTAAAAATACTGGAGTTTTTACTGGAAATTTTTTTTATTATGGAACATCAAAAGCGTGAAAAATCAATTTTTCAAATTTCAATATTATATTTCTTTCTCTACATAATTTCATTTCATAATAATTCAAAATGAAAGAAAATTTTAAATTATAAAATATTTAATTCTATTTCTATCTCATCGGAGATAGAAAGAAATATATTTCCAGAAGAAATTGTGTGCAAAATAAAATGGAAAAACGAGAGTTGATTTCACATACTCAAAGAAATTTTTTCTCCAAAAAAAAATTTTTTATATAGCATTTTAATATATTGTTATATATAAGTTTTCATTGAAATCAAATCTTTCATAATAATTCAATTTCTTTAAAAGATAGTATAAAAATATTTTTGTGATTGTATATAAAATTACGAGTATGACCTCGAATAATCAAACTAATAAATAGTAGTAGTATCAGTAATCTAAA
>NW_020555830.1:0-21574 GCF_003254395.2 Apis mellifera
AAAAAGAAATGAATAAATAACTAAATAAATAAAAGGATTCATATAAATATGTTGATGTATACACAAATGAATAAAATAAAAAAGTTTAAAAGTCTTTAGGCAAATAATTATAAATTATTAAATTAAAGTAAGAAATTATACACCATTTGATGCATAAGACAAAATAAATGAACAAAACAAATGGACAAATTAATAAATAAATCAATAGACAAATTAATCTATAAAAAAGAATGAATAAATATATCAATAACTACTATATAAATAAAAGCATAAATGTCAAAAATTATATAATAAAAAATTATATAACGATATAAATGAATAAAACAAAAACGAATAAGTCTATGAATAAGTCATTAAACATATGTATAAATAATTGAATAAATGAAGCAGTGAACAAATAAATAAAGGAATTTGTGAAGTATATAAATGTACATAAATCTACTTTTGTACATAAATGAACAAAATATAAAGGTTTAAATATTAAAATCACTAGACAAATGTGAATGAACAAACATATAAGCAATTAAATAATTGAAAAAAGATTGATAAATAATCTTATGTAATGTGTACGTAAATTTGTTCAAACAATATACAAATAAATCAATAAAAAAAATAATAAACATATAAATAATTATATAACTAAAGGAATGAATATATCAATAATTTGAAGAATGTACAATTAAACAAAACAAAATGTATAGAAATAGAAGTCAAATGGATGAATAAATATATAAATAATTAAATGACTAAAACAGTAAATATATATATATAAATGATTTGATGCATATACAAGTGAACAAAACTAACAATATATAATATATATTATTACACATTATACAATCATATATATTTATTATTTCAGTTATTTAATTATTTATATATTTCATCCTATTATTACACTTTTTGTTTTGTTTATTTCTGCACATTTTAAAATATTTGTATATTTACTTTTTCCATATTATTTACTATAAAATTTATACTCGTATCAAGGATACAAAAATAAATTATGTAGTAAATAATAATGATTTCTGAGTCTTACCAACTTGAAGGGTTATTGCGAATCTCAAGGAAAAGCTAATTCTGAAACTAAAAATTGAATTAAATCTTGAAGCATACAACTCTATATGAAACACAAATACATTACACAAATATATTCGTACATACATCAATATTTTATATTATTATAGGTATATTATATAAAATATTAACATATTACAAAGATTGAAAGCAAAAAAAAAGGAAAAAAGAAAAAAAAGTGAAGTGCATTTCACAGAGAATTATACTTTTTCATTAACCATCATCACTTTCAACATCAATCATCATTACCAGAATTATTAAGCAAATATTTACAAATATATTTTACAACAGCAATTCTATAACCAATCTACTCACTACTTTTCAATATTTTTCAATATAAAACTCATTTAACAACTCAATTTACAAATATACCAATCATAAATATGATTTAATATAATCCTGAAGGAAATTTAACATATAAAATTCAAGATCAAGCTTCATCTAAACCTTCTATTCTCCTAGCTTCTACTTATATATAAGCTAAATCCTTATTTCAATCATTCTATTCCTAAGTCTAAAAGTAGTACCTTCCTCATTCAAAGATTTAGAGAATCTACACATATAAAAATTTTAATACAATTAAGATTAAGGAAATACAATTGAGATAGGATTAGAAATATAAACATTCATTGTTGATTCCATTCTGGTCTCTGAAACAATTAAGCCTATAAAAGATTAGGACAAAATTTTATAAAATCCAGTTTCTTTCCAATTCATTATAGACTCACAAACACTGACTCCTACCTACACAGAATCTAATTTTACAAAATACAATTATACTTTTCCACTTTATTACTCAGACTCACACCCTATCACATCATCCCTACCTACATACAATTTTATAAAATACAGTTATACCTTTCCAATTCATTACAGACTCACACCCTATCACATCATCCAAAGAATATCCAAGGAATATCCAAGTATATCTTTCCAATTAATTACAAAGTCATACCATCCCTACCTATCCAGAGAATCTAATGAAATCCAATCATACCTTTCCAATTAATTACAGAGTCACACCTTATGACGCCATTCTTGTCAACACAGAATTCAAATACATTTCTCTCTATTTTAAAGGAAGGTACTACTTATCTATAGAAAAATCTATCTATCTAAATGATTCATTTAGGGGCCCCTTCTACTTAAAAATAAACATAATCCAAAAAAAGAAGAAAGAAAGTATGATGATTATGTAAAGTATGATGATTGATTGATTTCATAATAGAACCTGAAACAAATCAAATTATAAATAATTAGTAATATATAATTATTTATTAATCGATGATACAAAATATTCTTGAAATAAATAATTGCTCTCCTAGCATTGATATACCTGAAACAAACTCAAATAAAGGATTAGTATAAAAAATATTCCAAACATTTGTTAAAAATTCGTAAAATAATGGTATAAAATGATAAATATAATGAACATTCAACGTTATTGACTTTGAAAAATTCATAATTTAATAAAAACAATTTTAATTCCAAATTTTAATGACTGTCTTCATCAAAGAGAAAAACAAATATTACAGAAATATTTTCTGGGAGGAACGTGACAAGGGGTGCTGAAAAATAAAAGAATGTAGTAGCCAGAAGGACTACTAAAATAAAAATATTTTCCACTCGATATGAATCGAACAACAAACCGCGAGTGGAATATTCATTTTGCATCGCAACACTAATAAAATAATATATTTTTTTATAAAATAGGAAATTTTTTAAATCAACCGCGATGAGTGCTTTCTTATATTTGCAATATTAATTAATTTATATTTATTAAAAAAAAAAAAAATAATAAAAAGAAAGACATGGAAAAATTTTAACACCCGGATTATTTAGGCAACGTTACTCTATGCACTCAAATTTAAACAACGCAACACTAATAAAGAATGATTCAAGAAAAATCCAATGGTCTGTCTCCTTACTTGATTGCCATTGGTATTATCACCCTTGTAGCTTCTTTAGCCACTTAAGGTGATTCAGGAACAGGAGAGTTCCAGTGAGTTCTTCCACAATTCCAGTGAAAGAAATTTGGGCATTTAATATTCGCAACACTACTTGAACAAACGCGATTATTTATCAACGCAACGCTATATTTTAAAACAAACTTAATCGAAATCGTTAATTCTGATTAGAAATTATTACTAGTGATCAGAAATAAAGAATCTTAATCGCAAAGATATAAGTATTATTTTACAAGAAATTTTTATACAATTTATAGCAAAAAAAATCGCGATATCTTATAATTCATATCTTATAATGCAAACGCGATTCTCATTTTAACGCAACACTAATGCAAACGCGATTCTCATTTTAACGCGAATATGTAATAAAGGAATTTAATTCAACCCGTTATTAATCAATCGCAACACTAATAAAAAACGCGATGCCCATGATGACTGGATCTGGATGATGGGCCGGCATGCAAACGGCCAACGACACAACAACAATTACTACATATTACTAAACGAGCGCAGTGACAAAATAGTAACAATGACTTCCCATTCTTTGGATCCAAACAAGAACCAAAAAATGAGAAACCATTCGTTGCAGCCCCTCTTCGTGACAGTTTGTCGAGGCCTCTTCGGTCTTCCTCCTTCGGGCGCAATGCCCGCTGAAACTTAATCTAGGCTCGAGACTCACTAATCGTAAATCAAAGAAAAAAAAAAAGAAAAAAAAAAGTCTAAATCGCGGAAACTGAGTGCACGCGAATTAACGATCTTAATGATCGTCCATCGTACGCGTGCAGAATCTCGAGCTCAACGTTCGTTTCGAAATCTTTCGCGAACCGCGACCGCGGAAATTCGAAAAATCGCATGAGCAAAGCCAAAAACGAGTGGCATGCTCCGCTCGTTTCAACCGGTTTCACTCTCGATTCTTCAAATTTTATTTCCTGAAACAGATTGTCACGCGAAAAGCGCGCCTACCCGATCAGAGACTGTGACAACCTGCCCGGCCCTACCTACTTATAATAACATACACACCAGAAAGTATGCTACCTATCCTACCTAGCCCTATATTTAAAAAATAGCAAAACAGGCACCAACACATTCATTCAACGATTCTCACACATAATACTCGGGCGCAAAATCCTACACTAGGGAAAACGTCCCGGGACGCCTCCGACACCCGAGCTTGGCACTACTTGCACACTCTAACTTTACGTACCATTTTCCTGAAATCGATTGACGATGGCTAGCGATCATTGCGTCAAATGTCATGATAATATGTGTATATCTCAATTTTAATTATTAAATTTTTAACAAAAAAATATCCTTTACGGCATCAAATTTGTTATATTTCAAAGTAAAAATCTAATATTGTGACAAGTATTGTGTCAACATTGTGGATTAAAAATATGTTAAATATTTCGAGTTATAGTTAGAATAACATTTAAACGACGCAATTCCACAGCCTAACCACACACACAAAATGTGGAAAATACGTCGTGCACGATACACTAACGCATCGTCAATCGCTAAAAATTTTTATTAGCTTATGAACTAAAATCATCATGCCCTTCGCCTCTCTCTCACCCAAGTAACACCTGGGCACGTGAGTGAGATCCTGGCAAAGAACACGGAAAGGATTAAACCTGAAAATCCTGAGCTAAAAAAAATTATTAGTAACATTTAACGGACTAATGTTTTCTCACTTTCTTAGATTCGCTCATTTTTATTTCAAACTTTAATAAATTCTCTTTGAAACTTTATAATTCTCTTATTAATTTTAAAGCAAAAATATTGAAATAATAAAGAAAAAATTTATTTTTGATATATTAAAAAAAATTAAATTTAATATTAAATTATATGACAATTAAGAATAATAGAAAATAATTGACTCTAAAAAGAATTTCAATGAAAATAACCTCAGGTGATCTCTTTATCAAAACATGGTTTCGAAAACGTAAATCTAGAGCAAAAAATTTCTTGTTTCGATTCAGAAATCTACCTGTCGCGAAGTATCTTCTTGCACATAATATTTCACATATTCTCTTTCGGAAAAAATAAATATTTTTACATTTAAAATCATACTTAAGTTTATAATAAAAATCAAATAATTAAAATATTACGATGAAATCGAAAAAAATAAAATTATTATATAAATTGTTCATTACCATATCTATAACCATAACCATAACGATATATAATATCCACTATCAATTGTATTGTATAATATAATTGATATATTTTTATTGTAACGAAGTCGGAGGATATCCGACTTCTCCACAATTTTCAATTCATTTCATTTTATTTCTCACTTATTTGAATCTTAATTTTTATCCTAAATAATTTTGTAATATTTGTAAATAATTGTAATAATATAAATATAATATATTCATTCATTTTACAAATAATCATAGAGAAAATATTTTCAATCATAGATCAATCAAACTAATTATTCATATCATTCTATATATTATATAATTATTCTGTTATTTAATATAAATAATATATCATATCATCTTTTCAAAAACGCGACGTGCAAGAAGATCTATCCTGATCTAATAAATAAAATACAAGAAAAATGTTACTATCACGATAATATAAATACCCGTGGTCACTGGCTCGTGCAAAATTCTACGTATACAACCAGTCATCCGTGTCGATACGGACCTTTCGTCCTACGACAGATGAATGACCGAGGAACATAAATGCATGCGACTCACCAATAGATGCGAAGAATCTGCATTGTCGTGGTCCAAGATGTCATCGCCAAGTGGTCATCACGAGGAAGGGAAAACTGTAACCAAACATCAAACACTACCATTAAAATTCTGATTATTTGAAAAAGTTGCAAGAAGCAATAGAAAATATATAAAAAACAATTACCTCTTCGCGTGATGGATGACCGCCCTATTCCTCAAGGAACACTGATTCTACCCTGTACCGAAAACGAATATTAAAAAAATAAAAAAATAAAAATAAAAAACTACTAACGCGTCGATTCCAATATCCAGAAGCGGCGAACAAACCTGATTCTAGTTTCGCGATAGTTATAATAAATTAATTAGAGCTATTGTGCTCTAAATATTAAAAAACTATTACGAAGCAAGCACTGAATCTACCGATCGCATTGCGCGCGACCACAAAAATTCTCTGGAAATAAAGCTGTATTAGTAATGGGGGAGGGGGGAGGGGGAATATTTATGTAAAAAGAAGCAAAATATTTTCTTTTTCTATCGAACAATGTTTCAGAAATAATTTTTATCAAAACTACAAAATCGATTATCAGCAATTTTTATGAATAAAAAATTTAAAATATATATCATAATGCAAACCATTAATAATTATGGCGAATGTTCATTATATGTATACGATAAAATATACTTTTACGTAATGATAAATCATAATGATATATCATATAATGACGATCCAATAAATAAGGAATAAATACATACGATACACTGCAGAAATCAACCTTCTCTTTCAAGACGTACAATGACGTCCATGTTGGAATTTTTCCCGCCTTCTCTACCAATATCGATCCGATAATTAGGTAATAATCTGTACAAAAGAAAACGAAATTTTCAAATATATACACGTGAAATTTATAAAATTAATCGATCACAAATAAAAATAAAGCAATAATCGAAGAAAAAAAAAATATGGATCAAAGTGACGTAGCATATTTTTGGCTAACAAATTTCCGCGGAAAAAAGGGCGGGAAAAAAGGGCGGGAGAGGGATGCGCGCGTCGCCTGTCGAAACTTGTCGAAACCTGTCGAAGCCTGTCGAAACATGTCGAGCGTGGGAAAAATATGAACACGTAATTTCTTAGAAAAGCTATGTATGAAAACATCTAATCGCCTTCGACCATAACAAAGACGGAAAAAGTATATAAACATTACAGAAAGACGCATTTAGAACCGAAATATGATCACCGACCTAATATATAGTATATATAATATATAATAACCGAATATAAATGTGAAATAAAATTGCCTTCATTTTGTTCGTTTAATAAGAATCGAAAAATTATAGAAATTTGTTCTAAATAAATTTATTCTAATAAATTATTTGTCAAAATATAGGAAGCATCGAATTAGTCATAAATCGTGATAATCGTAATATATGCACGCTATAAATCGTTTTTTCTTTCAAATTATCCGAAAATCGATAAATTTTTCAAATAACGATCAAAATTGTAAAGTAAATGCGTAGAAAAACTATATCAAGTGAAGCAACAAGTCTATTCGAATCTCGTCTCGACGAAGCACGAACTATCGGTATTCAATGATCGAAAACACGAAAAAAACTCAAATATCGATTAATTTCGACAATTAAAATATAAAAGTATGATTAAATAAAGGAAATAACAATAATTTACAAATTCGGTAGCAAAATTCGATCAAAATTACTTACTGCGCAGTAGAATTTTCCAGGCGGCAGCGATCACACGTCCTCCCTTGTTCACTTTCCACAGAAGACTGACTGATTGCGCGCCAAAAGTGGACAAGAAGCTCTCTCATTGGCTGATGACGAGAGTCGATATTCGATTATTTCGATAATCGCATGAAAAATTGATTTATTGCACGATACACATTTTTATTATTTTATTAATAATAAATATAATTAAAAATATATATTAATTTATTTCTATCCTTAAATTTATTTTAATTAATTATATTATTTGTTATGTATATATTTTTCATTATATATAGTTTATTTATTTATCGACTTATCGATTATAATCGATATATTTATCCTATGATTATTTGTGGATTTTTTACATGAAATTATTTATTTATTTAATCTTTATTTAGAATTTTGTAGAATTTTATGATTTATTTATATATTTATATATTATATATTATATATTTTTATATTTATTTATACTTGTTTTCTTCAATAACTTTCTTCTTCTCTAAACTTTTTGTTTTATTCATTTAATTATATTATATATTTCAATTTGTTTATTTATTTATTTATTTAATAGTTTTAATTTAGTTAATAATAATAACATTATTTTATCCCTACCCTATATCTTTGTTTATTCGATTATTTACATATTTATTATTCATTTATGTAGTGTCTCGCTTCAAAATTTTTTGTTTTTTACATTTATACATCAAATTATTCATTTATTTAATTATTATATATTTATACATTTATTTAGATAATTATTTATTTGTATCTTAATGTAGATTTTTATTTGTTTATATATTTCATAAATTTATTAATTTATTTATTTAGTACATTATTGATTTAGACAATGATTTGTTTGTAGACTTTTATATCTTGTTCATTTATAAATTTATTCATTTATTTATTTATTACTTTATTGTTTTAGTTATATACATATTTCCTTCATTCATTTACTAGTGATTCATTTATAGATTTCTTAAATTTGTTAGTTTCATTTGTGTATGCATCAAATTATTGTGTTCTGTTTCATTTATTTAATTGTTTATATATCAATGTATTTTAATTATATTATTTTATATAATTAATAAAATCTACATAATAATAGATATAGATATAAATCATAAATGAAAAAAGAAATGAATAAATAATTAAATAAATAAAAATATTCATTTAAGTATGTTGATGTATATACAAATGAATAAATTAAAAAAGCATAGAATTTAATTTCTTTAGGCAAATAATTATTAATTTATTAAATTAAAGTAAGAAATATATACATCATTTGATGCATAAAACAAAATAAATGAACAGAACAAATGGACAAATCAATAAATAAATCAATAGACTATTTAATCTAAAATAGGAATAAATATATGAATAAATATATCAATAACTTTATATTTAAATAATATATAAATAATATTAATAACTATTAATAAATAATGTTGATAATATTAATAAATAATGTTAATAATATTAAATAATAATTATTAAATAATAATTTCTATAGAACTATATATAAATAAAAGATAAATAAATATATAATTGGATGCATGCATAAATGTCAAAAATTATATAATAAAAAAGTATATAACAATATAAATGAATAAAATAAAAAAGTCTATGAATAAATCACTAAACAAATGTATAAATAACTGAATAAATGAAGCAATGAACAAATAAATAAAGGAATTTGTGAAATACATGAATGAACAAAATATAAAGGTTTAAATATTAAAAATCACTAGACTAATATGATATTAAAAATATATAAGCAATTAAATAATTAAAAGAATTAATAAATAATGTAATATGTATGTAAATTTCATCAAAAAATATAATAATAAATCAATAAAACAATTTTTAAATATATAAATAATTATACAACTAAAAGAATAAATATATCAATCATTTGAAGAATATAAGAATAATTAAACGAAACAAAATGTATAGAAATAGAAGCTAGTCAAATGGATGAATAAATGTATAAATAATTAAATGACTAAAACAGGAAGTATATATGTAAATGACTTGATGCATACTTAAGTGAACAAAGCTAAGAATCATATATATATTTATCATTTTAGTTATTTAATTATTTATATATTTCATCCTATTTTTACTTTTTATTTTGTTTATTTGTGGATATTTTAAATTATTTATATATTTACTTTTTTCATATTATTTATTATAAAATTTATTTGTTGTGTCAAGAATGTATGTATTTCATAAATTTATTAATTTATTTATTTATTACATTATTGATTTAGATATTGATAATCATTTGTTTGTAGACTTTTATATCTTGTTCATTTATATATTTCATACATTTATTCATTTATTCACTTATTACTTTATTGTTTTAGTTATATATATATTTATTCATTCATTTGTTAATGATTCATGTACATATTTCTTAAATTTGTTAGTTTCATTTGTGTATGCATTAAATTATTTGTTTTCTGTTTCATTTATTTATTTATTACTTTACTGTTTTAGTTATATATATATATATTCATTTATTCATTTTTTAATGATTGATTTATAGATTTCTTAAATTTGTTAGTTTCATTTGTATATGTATGAAATTATTTGTTCTCTGTTTCATTTATTTTGTTATTTATATATCACTGTATTTTAATTATAATATTTTATTAATAATTAATAAATCTACATAAAATACATCTAGATACAAATCATGAATGAAAAAAGAAATGAATAAATAATTAAATATATAAAAGGATTCATTTAAATATGTTGATGTATATACAAATGAATAAATTAAAAAAGTATAGAATTTAATTTCTTTAAGCAAATAATTATAAATTATTAAATTAAAGTAAGGAATATATACATCATTTGTTATAAATATAAGACAAAATAAATGAATGGACAAATCTATAAATAAATCAATAGACAAATTAATCTATAAAAAAGAATGAATAAATATATCAATAACTATATAAATAAAAGATAAATAAATATATAATTGGATGCATGCATAAATGTCAAAAATTATATAATAAAAAACAATATATATAATAATATAAATGAATAAAATAAAAAAGTCTATGAATAAATCACTAAACAAATGTATAAATAACTGAATAAATGAAGCAATGAACAAATAAATAAAGGAATTTGTGAAATACATGAATGAACAAAATATAAAGGTTTAAATATTAAAAATCACTAGACTAATATGATATTAATAAATATATAAGCAATTAAATAATTAAAAGAATTAATAAATAATGTAATATGTATGTAAATTTCATCAAAAAATATAATAATAAATCAATAAAACAATTTTTAAATATATAAATAATTATACAACTAAAGGAATAAATATATCAATCATTTGAAGAATATAAGAATAATTAAACGAAACAAAATGTATAGAAATAGAAGCTAGTCAAATGGATGAATAAATGTATAAATAATTAAATGACTAAAACAGGAAGTATATATGTAAATGACTTGATGCATACTTAAGTGAACAAAGCTAAGAATCATATATATATTTATCATTTTAGTTATTTAATTATTTATATATTTCATCCTATTTTTACTTTTTATTTTGTTTATTTGTGGATATTTTAAATTATTTATATATTTACTTTTTTCATATTATTTATTATAAAATTTATTTGTTGTGTCAAGAATGTATATATTTCATAAATTTATTAATTTATTTATTTATTACATTATTAATTTAGATATAGATAATCATTTGTCTGTAGACTTTTATATCTTGTTCATTTATATATTTCATGAATTTATTCATTTATTTATTTATTACTTTATTATTTTAGTTTTATATATATATTCATTCATTCATTTGTTAATGATTCATGTACATATTTCTTAAATTTGTTAGTTTCTTTTGTGTATGCATTAAATTATTTGTTTTCTGTTTCATTTATTTATTTATTACTTTACTGTTTTAGTTATATATATATATATTCATTTATTCATTTTTTAATGATTGATTTATAGATTTCTTAAATTTGTTAGTTTCATTTGTATATGTATGAAATTATTTGTTCTCTGTTTCATTTATTTTGTTATTTATATATCACTGTATTTTAATTATAATATTTTATTAATAATTAATAAATCTACATAAAATACATCTAGATACAAATCATGAATGAAAAAAGAAATGAATAAATAATTAAATATATAAAAGGATTCATTTAAATATGTTGATGTATATACAAATGAATAAATTAAAAAAGTATAGAATTTAATTTCTTTAGGCAAATAATTATAAATTATTAAATTAAAGTAAGGAATATATACATCATTTGTTATAAATATAAGACAAAATAAATGAATGGACAAATCTATAAATAAATCAATAGACAAATTAATCTATAAAAAAGAATGAATAAATATATCAATAATTTTATATATAAATAATATATAAATAATATTAATAATTATTAATAAATAATATTAATAAATAATGTTAATAATATTAAATAATAATTATTAAATAATAATTGATATAAAACTATATATAAATAAAAGATAAATAAATATATAATTGGATGCATGCATAAATGCCAAAAATTATATAATAAAAAAGTATATAATAATATAAATGAATAAAATAAAAAAGTCTATGAATAAATCACTAAACAAATGTATAAATAACTGAATAAATGAAGCAATGAACAAATAAATAAAGGAATTTGTGAAGTACATGAATGAACAAAATATAAGGGTTTAAATATTAAAAATCACTAGACAAATGTGAATAAATAAACATATAAGCAATTAAATAATTAAAAGAATTGAGAAATAATCTTATGTAATGTGTACGTAAATTTGATCAAAAAATATAGTTGTGTCAAGAATTTATATATTTCATAAGTTTATTTATTTATTGATTTAGTTATTTAGATAATGCTTTATTTATAGATTTTTATTCTTCTATTTCATAATTTTATTTATTTCATTGATATATATATATGTTCATTTGTTAGTGATTTATTTGTATATTTCTTAGTCAGATGTACATCAATTTATGTATTTATTTTTTTATTTGGTTAGTTTTTTGGTTTAGTTTTTATTTGTCTAGATTTCTTAAAAAACTTCTCTATTTTATTTATTTTTAGTATGAATTTGTTCCTTTATTTCTTGAGTTATTTTTATGTTATTTATTTAATCATTTTGTTTTCTAATTTAATTATAGATTCCTTTAAGTTTTAGAATTTCTTTTTTTTATTCATTTACACATGTATATATTTTTTATTTATATTTTTTATATATTTATTCATTTGTCTAATAATTTATTCATAATTTCTTTTTTGTTTATTTATATATGTATTTATTCAATTTATCAATTTATTCATTCACTTAATTTTTATTTATTTATTTTTTTAATTTATTTATTTAATTAATTAAGTTTTATTTATTTAATTATTTATCCATTTATTCATTTGTTTAATGATTTATATATTTATTTTCGTAAATTTATTTTTTTTGTAGACTTATTAATCATAAAACATTATTTGATCAATTACTTATTATGATTTTAATATATTAATATATTAAATTAAAAACTAAATAAGTAAAAGAATAAATAAATAAATAAGTTCATGTATATTTAAATAAACAAAACTGAAAGGTCTACAAATAAATCTGTAGACAAATAAATAAATAAATGCAAATGAATAAATAATGAAATAAATGATATAGTAAATAAATTTATATATATATAAATAAAACAAAACAAAATACAAACAGATCATTAAATAAATAAATGAATAAATATATAAAAAATTAAATGAAAGAATAAATAAATAAATAAAGAAATTGATGCATATATAAGTAGATAAAACAAAATGTTTATAAATAAATCATTAGATAAAAAATAATAAATGATAAATAAATAAATAAATTGATACATACATAAGTGAGTATATCAAAAAAAGCTAAAAATAAATGAAATAAATGAATAAATATATAATTGTCTAAATAAATAAAAGAATAAGTAAATAAATAATTTAGTGAATATATAAGTGAACAAAATTAATATATTTATATATTATATATTTATATTATATATGAATTACTAGACAAATGAATTAATAATAAACAAACGAATAAACAATTAAATAATGTAAATTATGATAGAAAAATTATTTTTCTCAATATGTATAAGTAAAAACATTCAAACCATCTAAGAACGACTATAATCTCACTTCAATTATTAGGTTAACTTTAAATAAAAGAAATTCTGATCTTGAAATCACTTTCTATTAAACTTTTAGATAAAACACATCGTATATACTTTTATCTAAATTTAATTTTTATTTTATTCCAACTTTTAACTTTTAATTTTATTTTAATTTATTAATAAACTTTTAATTTTTATTTTATTTTAAACTTTAATTTTTTATTTTATGTAATTTCTAACCTTTAATTTATATATTTATATTTAAAGATTCTTGTTTCTAATTTTATATTAAATTAAAATTAAAATTCTAAAATAAATTATTTCGACATTATTAAATAATAATTCTTATTATTAAATTAAAAAATTTACTTTAATTTTTTAAAACACTCATTTAATTATATTAATGTTATATCTTATATCTTATCAAAAATTTCTTTCCATTTTTCATGTTATAATTTTTTAAAATTGTAAAAGGATTAAATTAAAATTTTTACACATATCAAAGTTATTTTCAATTGATCATATTAATATATATTCTTTACGTAAAATAATATTTAAAATATATTTACATAGTTATAATCGAAAATAATATCATAAATTTAATTTTAATTTGCAGAAATTTAATTTTTATATTTGTTATTGTAAAAAATTGTGAAATTCATAAATTAACAATAAAAATTTCTAAATTATTGTAATAATTATTCTTTACATAAAATTTTTCTGGTATTAAAAATATTTCAATTCAATCACATATATAAATCAAAAATTAATTTCTTTTATGAAAATGTATTTTGAATGAAGATAATTCTACAAGATTAAAAACATTTGTTATCATACGTGGAAAGATTCAAAAGCTAGTCACAATTTTTTAACATTTTCCGTTTAAAATTAAGGAATTAAAACTTCCATCGCGGATTTGAGAGTGAACTCACAAAATTTTCCATGCAATCGCCGAATTGTATTTGTAAAATTGTTTTCGAGAAATGATGTACTTGGCTAAGTAAAAAATCAAATCTTTGTATTTTAATCGCGTTGGTTAACAGTGGACCAAGCGTTCGGAAATAACACGAGGCCATTATCACGAACCGATACGATAACTCTGGAACGTATTACTATATAACTGTACGTTGCAATTTAGCCAACGATTCTGCCGGCAACTCGTGCAACTGGTACAATCCCGGATTATTGCTTGCAATGCAAGCTTTGCATGCTACGTCCGGTATGTGTGGTTTTGAATCGTTGGAATATAGCAAGAACTCTACGGCTTGAGGAGCACTGATGTCTCAGACCGTTGCCCCGGGACCGTGTAAAATCTCTACCGACTGGATACGTTATGGATCGTTAACGGAAACGTAGACAAAAACCAATAAGACAAGGAGGATCTACGTGTTATTGGAATCGTAAAATTCAAACTCGATAAATTTATATGGATACAAAACCGAAAAATTAATCGGTGCGAGTGTAAGTGTTGAATGATCAATTGGAACAAAAGCAATTGACGTGTTGTATGTAATATATATTGTACGTCTACGTATATTTTCTCGTTTTCTTTTTTTTTTCTTTTTTTTTTTTTTTAATATGGAATGTTATTATATATTATTTTTTTAATAAATAAAATTTGTCAAAATTCTTTAATAATAATCTTTTAAAATTATCGTGAATCATAAGAAATATTAAATTCATCGCGATAATCGTTGTTGATAGATGAAAATATTTGTTTGTTTTTTTTTATATTTTTAATTTTATTATTCGCAATTGAAAATTTCAGATTGTATTGAAATTTGTTGAGATTTTAATTAATGTTGGATTGAAAATTATTTTTAAAAGAAACGATAAAAAATAAAAATTTGCGCAATCCACCAACATAATAATTTATTTTAACAAAAAAATATGAAGATCGATGATAATTTCTGCCTGCATTTTATATATTTTATTATAGAATTTTATCGAATTTTGATGAAAAATAATTTAGCCAACGAAAATTATAATTCAATATCTCATTATAAAAAATTTCTTTTGATAAATTTGAATTTTATTCCACAATATTTTATAATATTCTGTTTCAACTTTTTTCGCGTTACACGAACTTTTTGTATAACATAATTTCATATATGAATAATGTACTGTGACAAGATATAAATTGTACCAAGTTACCATGTGCTACGTAGAATCGTTACTTTATTATTTATAACAACCGTGTGGACATAGGTAGACAGTTTCATTGGCAATCCCTATGGATTGACAGAAACTAAATAATTTTTCGAACACTTTGAAAGCGATACTTTGACACGAAAGGGTAACTTGTGAAAGCGTGAAAAAGGATGTTGTCACGAATCGATATTGTTGAATTGATGTTGGTCATCGTTCAATTTTGTCGAGATGATCAATCAGTACTAGATTTACAGAGTATAAATATTTTCAACATGTATCTAATTTACTACCAACATAACCAAAAATAATAATTTTTATCATATCACAATATCTATACTATACCTGCTATATATAATATCTATACTATATCTGCAATAAAATTTGCAGATATTTTTTTAAAAAAATGGAATCTCTATCTTCTCCTTTTATCACAAAGAAAAGATACCTTTAACAAGGTAAAAAAAAATCAAAATATAAATAATTTTCTCAAAGTACCATCTTACATATCGTCATCGATCAACCAATCTCCTTTACTCTCCTCTCACCTCAATCTCACCTATGTCTCTATTCTTAAAGAAAATTACACGATCGAAACGATCGTAATAAACATCCTCTTCCATGTCATTCGAAATCACCACGTACTACGTGACTCAAATCCGTGAAACGCTCATCCATGCTCATAAATTACGGTTAATCGCGTTTTCGATGCACGCGCTTTCAGAGTTCAGCCACAGTGATCTCTGAAGCTAGAAACGCGCGATTTTCACCATTTCGATTTTCGAAATACGATTTCACTTGGGCTCCATCTGCAAGAACATCTAATTGTGTTCACGCGGTAAATTAAAGGAAACTAACAGGCCAAGTTTATTGATTTAGTCTGACGATTACAGCTTGTCTTAACCATTACATCGAGCGTGACTGCGATAGTGACGGAAATTCTCGGCGATTCCCGCGATTTGCCCTTATTGTTTGCAGTTTCAAACCTTGTGCATCCCAATTCGCGCCAATCAGTAACAATTGCTCGAGGCGATGGTTTCAGATGTGAATCTGCGCAGATAGTTTCCCTAATTAGTTACGATTCTAATCGCAGGAAGCATTGAGAGTGAGATTTTGTATGGAAAAAGGATTTTTTCTGTCATATAAATGTATTTGTTGGGATTAAAAAAGGAGGGGAGGGCATATTGTATCGAGAATACTAATTTGAATTTTTGTTTCTTCTTTTATCCTTTTTATTAGCGATTAATTTTTCATTGTAATATGTAAAAGTTGAGATTTAATTTGATTTAATTTAATCTGATTACTTGAAAATAAAAAAATTTGCTTATTTTATTAGTTTGATTTATGCGATTCTTAATTTCTCTTTTAAGAGATAAATTATTGGAAGAATTTATGAATTTTAAATATTGATGTTAAATTGTTAAATTTCAATATTCTATAGAAATTGAATTTTATGCCAATTCTATATCAATTAATTAAAATTTAATAAATAAAGTTGTGACAATTTTTTTCGTATTCCTCATATCGACAAATCACTCGTTAAAAATATATAACCAAATTTAAATCAAATACATAAATTCCATATGGATAAATAAAAATTAATATATTTAAAAAAGATTGCTTTTAATTAAATAATTCATTAAGAGATTAGCGTATCAGTTAATCGCTTAATCGAAAATCGAAAGGATATCGAAAGGCAACAGGTTAATCAACGAAAAGAGACATATTATACAGACCAGAAACCACAAACCACAAGCAACCTGTACCTCTTGTAAACGATACAATATTCTTTTATATACTGTGTAAAGTTTGAAAGAAAAAATAATAAAATATACTTCTTTTACGTTGTCGGATATATAGAATTGAAGAAATTGAAAAAAAATCTCAAAACTTTCTTTTTTTCTTTCAAAAAGAAATAAAAATATTATGAAATATTCTCTTTATTTAATCAGCTTCAATAATCCTGCTTAATTTCCAAAAATAAAGAAAATATTGAAAAAAGAAGCTGTTTGATGAATAAATTACAGATATTTTTAATTAAAAAAAGAAAAAGAATCTAATAATTTAAAAATAACAATAAAATAGAAATATTGCAACGAATTGATCTCCATCAATTCCCATTTCACCCAAGATCAACACTATGACCTCTTGGACACAGGGATACGCCACTACGACACCCTTGACGCGTGTCGCTCTCATGAAAGCCCACCCTTCGAAACACGACAACCGAGGGTCTTAGGGAAAAAAAGTGCTCGTACGCGGTTGACAAATTGGAGTATTCCTCCGACACCGGGAACGAGTATGTCGACGTGGGTCGATGGTTCCCCGCAGGTAAACACCGCGGACGGCTATGCAAGGAATGGCGGAGGGTTGAAATCGTGTACCGGATGGAGGAAGGAAGGAGCGGTGCGTGCGGTGGGCGAGAGAGGGATGAATGGTCGAAGAAAGAAAGGAGGGTGAAGGGATGTAAGAGCGCTGTCGACTGAGTAGGATGCTTTATTTACCTATCCTTCCGCTTTATTTATTTACTATGGTGAAGAAGAACGGCAGGTATTAAGCGAGGTATTAATTCTTGACTGAAATTCAGTGCGATAACGAAAAGCTGCGCAAGATGTCTCGATCGATCATTTTGCGGAATTTCGAATAGAATTTAGAATTGTATAAATTACGATTAAATTTCGATTATCTTCTCCCTTTTTTTTTTCCTTCCGCTTTTGAATCGATAGTTACGAATTGCTTCTATTTTGTTAATGAAATATAATGAAATAAAATGTAACGTTTGTTTTGATTATCTAAAGTCATTTTTCCAAAAATATCTCGTATAAATAAAATATTTCAAATTTTTAAAATTATACAACAACAAAGTAATATTTTAAAAGATTTTAAGAATAATGCAACATCGTGTTTCACTATCATCTTACTTTTGTGAACACGTTAAATTTGAATGGGAAAATTGGAAAATCGTAAAATAAAAACAGTCGTGCACACGCGTGACAAATTGGTTTTTGTATAAAACGAATATGAAAGGAATTGTTGTCATAAATCACGTCAATAAATTACAATTTAAACGTTGACATCTGAAATGATTCTTTTACGCGCAGTTTGAATTGAAAACATTATTACAGGAAATTTCTGATAGTTCTGGTTGAATTCTAATCATATTTTTAATTTCTTTACACTATGTAACTTTACTTGTAACGATGACTTTTTATATTAATTAAAAATTAAGCAAAAAAGATGATTATCGTTCAATTATCTATCATCAATATAATTTTCGTTATAAATAATACATGACAAAGTTTCTTTTAAGTATCCATTCTTTTTATTCATACTTCTTTATAAATAATAATAACCAAAATTTCATACAAAAAAACTACCTATTCGCTACAAGAAGAATACGCGACTTGTTTATCATCTGTCCATTTAAAATATTCATTTTTCAAATATAAGTTTTAAAATAATTTTTAAGTCTCGATGCATCCACTTGATTTTTACATATTAATTTTTAAAAAATTAATAAAAAAATATTGCTTTCGCAGATCTAAAATTCAAATCCAATTTATTTTTTCCAACAATTTTTCTTTATTATACAGAAGAACGTGATAAGAATTATTTTCTTCTCGAAATATTAAAAAAAATTTTAATAAAGAAAGATAAAGATATCAACGTGTAAAATAAAAATTCCACAAAGTCGCATGACACGTATCACAGTTGAAATATTATATATACAAGTCCCTACCTGCAAAATGTATTTAAATAAGCATTGCAACGTTAATTAATCTAATTAAATCCGAGGCAGAGAAATGTTAGATATGAAATAATTGAAATTTCTGTAAACAAGCCAAGATTCCAAGTTACACCTCGTCTGATGTGTGTCAACCCTCTGAAATTTACATCACAAGTAATTACCGTAAAATATGGAACCACCACAATTATTCTTTGGTAAAACAAGCACTAATAATATGGTCTAATTACATACACATCAAATTATTGATAAATTCATACCATTAGTCATATAATTATTTATTTATTTAATAATTTTTTTATTGATTTATTTGTATATTTTTTGATCAAATTTACACGTTACATAAGATTATTTATCAATTCTTTTAATTATTTAATTGCTTATATGTTTATTCATTCATATTTGTCTAGTGATTTTAATATTTAAACTTTTATATTTTGTTCATTTATGTACTTCACAAATTCCTTTATTTATTTGTTCATTGCTTCATTTATTCAGTTATTTATACATTTGTTTAGTGATTTATTCATAGACTTTTTTATTTTATTCATTTATATTGTTATATAATTTTTTATTATATATTTTTGACATTTATGCATGCATCCAATTATTTATTTATCTTTTATTTATATAATAGTTATGATAAATTTATTCATTCTTTTTTATAGATTAATTTGTCTATTGATTTATTTATAGATTTGTCCATTCATTTATTTTGTCTTATATTTATAACAAATGATGTATATATTCCTTACTTTAATTTAATAATTTATAATTATTTGCCTAAAGAAATTAAATTCTATACTTTTTTAATTTATTCATTTGTATATACATCAACATATTTAAATGAATCCTTTTATATATTTAATTATTTATTCATTTCTTTTTTCATTCATGATTTGTATCTAGATGTATTTTATGTAGATTTATTAATTATTAATAAAATATTATAATTAAAATACAGTGATATATAAATAACAAAATAAATGAAACAGAGAACAAATAATTTCATACATATACAAATGAAACTAACAAATTTAAGAAATCTATAAATCAATCATTAAAAAATGAATAAATGAATATATATATATAACTAAAACAGTAAAGTAATAAATAAATAAATGAAACAGAAAACAAATAATTTAATGCATACACAAAAGAAACTAACAAATTTAAGAAATATGTACATGAATCATTAACAAATGAATGAATGAATATATATATAAAACTAAAATAATAAAGTAATAAATAAATAAATGAATAAATTCATGAATATATAAATGAACAAGATATAAAAGTCTACAGACAAATGATTATCTATATCTAAATTAATAATGTAATAAATAAATAAATTAATAAATTTATGAAATATATACATTCTTGACACAACAAATAAATTTTATAATAAATAATATGAAAAAAGTAAATATATAAATAATTTAAAATATCCACAAATAAACAAAATAAAAAGTAAAAATAGGATGAAATATATAAATAATTAAATAACTAAAATGATAAATATATATATGATTCTTAGCTTTGTTCACTTAAGTATGCATCAAGTCATTTACATATATACTTCCTGTTTTAGTCATTTAATTATTTATACATTTATTCATCCATTTGACTAGCTTCTATTTCTATACATTTTGTTTCGTTTAATTATTCTTATATTCTTCAAATGATTGATATATTTATTCCTTTAGTTGTATAATTATTTATATATTTAAAAATTGTTTTATTGATTTATTATTATATTTTTTGATGAAATTTACATACATATTACATTATTTATTAATTCTTTTAATTATTTAATTGCTTATATATTTATTAATATCATATTAGTCTAGTGATTTTTAATATTTAAACCTTTATATTTTGTTCATTCATGTATTTCACAAATTCCTTTATTTATTTGTTCATTGCTTCATTTATTCAGTTATTTATACATTTGTTTAGTGATTTATTCATAGACTTTTTTATTTTATTCATTTATATTATTATATATTGTTTTTTTATTATAATTTTTGACATTTATGCATGC
>NW_020555831.1:0-19344 GCF_003254395.2 Apis mellifera
TTTTCATCATTTATGATCGAATAACCACAAATTAATAATTTAATTAATAATTAAATTATTTAAATTTTTTCTATCATCTCCATTCAATATGTAATACATATATAACAAAATTTTAATATTAATATCTTTTGTGATGAATATTTTATTGTTAAATGAAGTACTTTTCGAATTAATTAAACTAACAGTGGTTTTATATCATTTATAGACTATATTATACAATGGCAATAATTATATATAATAAAAATTTTGCATGATAAAAAAGATAAAAAAGTCTACGAAATCAACCGAAATTATAACTATAGTAATACTTTATTGTATTATCCTTTATCGTGTTGCTAATGTAAAGAATCTATTAATCATAAAAAAAAAAGTAATCTAATCGAAAATGGATCAATATGTATCAATAATTGAATCCAAATTATTTAATTATAGATGTTTCCATTCTTCAATATATAATTAAAATAAAATTATCAAAAATAAAATTATATTTAATAATAAATATTAAACATAAAGATATTAAAATTATATTTTTAGGTTATATTTTCATATATACTAAAATATAATTTCAAAAAAATTTTTTTCAAATTTATCAAAAAATTTTATTCTTTCATTTTATTTTCTAATTTTTGTTTTATATCATATTCTAGAAATACATAAGATTTTTTGTTTCATTCTTGAAAATTATAAAAATATGAATTAATTTAAAACATTAGTTATATTTTTTTATAATGCTAATCATATTTAAGATCATGTTTCAATCATTATTATTTTCAAAATTATATTATTTAATTTTTTTTGAAGTATTTTAGACGACAAATTGCATAAAATGAACGAAATGAGCTATCAAATAGAACGAAAGATATTGATATAAGATACGAGATACAATTACATGTGGCACATAAATTTATAATTATAATGGAGTATTACAAACATTTTGGAAACATTTTGTTCAACATTTTCTTCAAGTTATAAAGTGAGATCACAACAATGTAGAGAATTTTATAATATTATTGAGTTGAGAAACTTCAAAGAATAGATGGCTTCAAATATTTTTAATTTCTTGAATGTTTGTATTTACAAATAATTGTAACATGCATATCAGACTAATCAAACTAATTTATTTTCTCATTGAAAGTGATATTACCGATATCAAATTTTATCAATATTTATTATTAAATGAATTTTTTATGTATATTATTGAATTTATATTTATTATATATATTATTGATTTTAATTGATATATTCATATATTTTATAATTTTTTAATAAAAACTAATATTTTTTCATATTATAGAAATTAATAGCAAAGATATTGGGTTAAGATCTAATTAATCAGAACTTTTAAGGATTTATATTAAGTGTTACAAGATACTAAAATTAAATACTTTCAAAGATTTATTAAATTTATTAGACTTGAAATAGCACGAAATAAATTTGTTTTTTAAATGTATTAAACGATATCATAGTTCCATAATTCATATAATAATTCAATAATTAAAAAATGAGAGTTTATTGATTAGTTTTCTATGAATCCTCTTCTGAACAGTTTTCTACTATAATTTCTATTTAAATATCCAATATAGCAGATGCAATTAAAATATTGTTTTTACTTATTATTTTTAAAAAATAAAATTTTGCATTTTATTTACAAAAAAATGAAATTTTAATCTTTTTTAGTTAATGAACTTATTATAAAAAGGATTGCCATTTTGTGTAAAAAGTATCATGATAAAATAAATATTTAAACTAAAAATTATTTTATCAAAACGAATATCATAAGATACAATACTCTTTTTTCTGAAGAAATATTTTAAAAAATATTATAAAATAAATAAAAAAATATGAATGATAAACAAATATGTATCAAGTTTATATTATTATTGTGATAATTTGACATATGTGGGAACACGTAAAAGATAATTGAAAATTATATCTGGGATTATCTTATATGTATAATTTTTTTTCTTTTTTTTTTTTTTTGCGTATTTTAAATATCTGATTATTTTCCTTTCTCTTATCGATGACGATTATATTGATAATATGATAATATAACGAAAATAAAATAATAATATTAATATTATTTTATATGTATATTAATATTGATATTATTACTTTCTATTAATCTATTTTTTTTCTTTTTTTATCTACTAAAGGTATGTCCATTTTGAGATTTTAAAATTTAATCAAGTATATATTTATTAAATTCTATTTGAGTTAATAATGCAATTTTTATTATTATTGTTTGCATTTTGTAATGAATATTTTCATTTAATGTCATTAAAATTTTCAGAAGCGTTATCTGATAAACAAAATATAGGATTTTTAATATGGATTTGTCTATATTCTACAAAAGTTATTTATATGAATAATTAATGCACTAAATTTTATAGCGAGGTAAGATTATATTCTTTTACATTATAATGAAGAATTATATAATATAATTAATATATACAATATATATAAGAATTAATATACAGATATGCTAAAATTTTAAGTAGAAATAACAGCATATTTACTTCGAAAACTAGATATTTGCTATTTAGATAATTTCATTACAGACGAGGTAAGATCCACATTAATGTAATAAATTGAATTAAAATTACCTTGATTTATTTTTGCCAAGATTATATCTATATATGTAATATCTTTTTATTGATTTTCATAATTTTAAAACACATTTACAAAATCATCATTTTAAATATTTGTTAAATATATAGTCAGTTTAATCCATAATAATAAATTTATGATGTAATAATAAAGTTCTGAATTATTTTGAAAAAAATTTTATATATTGTGTTATTGAATTATATTTATATTTATACAGGATATAAAAAATTATTTGTCATTAACTTTGGAAACATTGATTTTACAAGATAATTTTATATATCTTTGGATCGGTGGAAATCTGTTTAAAAAGTGATTGTAAAATTGTAAAATAGATTTTACAATTGTATCAAAAAAAATTGTATCATTCATCATAAAAATAACAGTTCCAAAGAAACCATGAGTTTCAAATGTATTATTCTCTTACAAAAAATATTTATTTAAATGTATATTTATAAATTTATTTATTTAAATTTATTTTATTTACAGAGTATTTTTTTATAAAATAACTTTTTTTGAACGAAATGAAATTGTAAAATGTTATAGAATTTAATATACATTATGACACCTTCATTTGTAATAAAATGTTTCTGCCACTATTTCAATTGTTTATACAAACGCAAACGTATAAATAGATGTGTCATCTATCATAGTAATTGTTGATAAAGATTTTATTTCAAAATTCAGTTTATGTTACAACTTCCAAATTATAAGAAGAGAAAAAACAATTTTTTTAAACAAATGTTTCTTTTCAAAATTGTTCTTTACCAAAACATTTATTAATTATTTATATATTTCAAATATTTCAATTTTATTATTTCTATTTATTAATTATTTGTATATTTCAAATATTTCAATTTTATATTTCAATTAAATTTTATAAATAAAAAATTAATAATTTTTTTAAATTTATTTTTTAGCTAAAGTTTTAATCAAATAACTATGCTCTAATATAAAAAAATAATATAATATAATAAATATAATATAATAAATATAAAAAAAATAAATATTGTTTGTTTTTAATAAATAAAACTTTTTTATGATACTAATTTCTGCTGAATTTTTAAAAATTGTAAAATTTGTATTATATATTTTTATCTTTTATTAAATATTAGATTGAGAATATATTAGATGAGAATAGAGAGAGAGAGAGAAAAAAGAAATTTATATATATATATATTTTATAAGAAATTTACTTCTTTTATATTATATACTTCTTTTTTCTTTCCTTTTACTTTTAATATAGTTATTAAAAATAATTTGTTTTTTTTATATATATTATATATAGTCAAAAAGATACACAAAAATGTTACACAATAATATAATCTGTATCGGTTGCTATATATAGTTATTGTATTTCTAATAATATTAACTCTTTGTAAATTTCTTTTTTCTCTTTGTTCTATAAGAACATTAAAAAATAACATTCAATTTTTTATATATGTATATTCTGAACTATATTTTTATAATATATAAGAAACTGAAACTTAATTAAATTTTATAGATTTTTTAATCCATAAATTTGAAAAATGAAAAATGAATGAATCGCCATATTTTTTTGCTGCGTATACACATGTAAATGGATTTTTATTAAAAACAAGAGAATAATAAAAATGGCTATTGCATTTATTCTTTCCGATAATACGAATGACATCGTTGTCTATATATATTCAGTTTTTTATTTTTGCAATTTAAACGATTCATATCAAGATATGATAACATATTTGATATATATTTAAAATGTATTATATTGTATCTTGCAATATATCATTTTTAATGTAATTTGAAAAAAAGTACAATCAAATTTCTCCTTCTATGCATTTTCATTATATTAAATAGCAATAATAATATAATATATAATATATAATAATATAATAACACAATAATTAATAATAACAATATGAAAGTAAAATAATACGATAACAAAATCTATTTTTATTATTAAAGAATTTTGATTTGCTTAATTCAAAAATATTTCTCTTAAAGACTATTTTATATTGTTTTTATAGCTTATCGAATAATTTCATTCGAAATCTAACTTTAATTTCTATATTTAAAATCTTTTAAAGAAATTCAATGAATGATAATCCATCGATATTGCAGAAAAATATATTATAAAAAAAGTGAATTTTCGAATATTCAATCATTGTATTATTTTGTAATACAAAAATGCAGATTATTATTGCTTTCATAAAAATCATATCATATCATATCATAAAAATATTGTAAGGCTTGCCTCTATCTTACATCTAATATTTTTTATTGATGAAACAAAATTAAACTAATCATTATATTTCATTTTTTAATCTTCAGTTCACTGATATATTTAATGATTTATAGAATTGATTTAAGTATTGATTGATTTTTTGTTATATATTATTGTTTATTTGTTATATAAATCAAGCAAATTTGTATTAGACCAAATTTTTAGAAAGGATGCAAATAATTGTAAAAAAACATATTGAATTTTTTTAACTTGAAATATGTAATAGAATTACACGAATTGTTCCCGTAGATTTTAGCAAATAGATAGATTGAATGTTATTTATGAATTTAATAATTTAATTTAATAGATAAAATAATATACAATTCATAAATTTAAATAACGTGTTGTGTACACTACTGAATATTATACAATTTGCGGTAAGTTATTTGCAGTATGTTTCTCTTATATAAATTATATAAATATTAAACAATAAATTACATATAATACATTATATATTATATTATTAAAATTATATTTAAAAAAATAATCTAAAAAAGTAATATAAGATTATTATTTCGTTAATACAAAAGTAATATTATGATATGATAAATGTAGCTCATCAATTTAAATGCTTTTAATTCTAATATCATTTCATTCAATCTAACGCAAAATTACTTACTAAAATTATTATAGGACATATGTATGGAATCATTTTGATATGTAGAATCATTCAAAGATATTTTATATTTTTATAAATATTCTATATATATATATATATAGAATATATATATTTAGATTTCATTTTTAACCGCTATTCAATAATAATCTATTATTCATATTCAAATATTAATAAAAATATCGAATTTTACATATTATATATTTCCATACTAATATAATAATAATTATTATAAAATAATATTTATTATTTATTAATTATTAATATAGTAATGATTATTTCAAATAAATTCTTTTTTCTAATTTAATTTTTTATTTACGTTTGTTTTATTGTTTAATTTTATTTAAATATTTTTTAGAATGTTAAAAGATACTATGAAATGTGAATATATATTGATGTATGTGATATATGATGTATGTGATATGATGTATGTGATATATGAATATTTTTTCAAACTTTTTCTTTTTTATATACTACATAAAATATTTTATACTTACATAAAACATTGAACACAAATAATCTCCATTTACAATTTGTTACTATAAAAACATTTACAGAATAAAAATTAATAATAACAATAATTTCAGATGCAATAATTTTTCTTATAACTTTTTTCGTCTTATAAAATTTACTATTGATGGTTATTCTTAACAATAGATTATCAACAATGGTGAGTTAGGTGAATTTATAATTTCATTATTTATTTAAAAATTTTTCTTAATTTTTTTGATGCTATAATCTTTTATTTGGTTGTATTAGTACAAATAAGTTCGCCGTCAAGTTTGATGAAATCTTTAAACAAAAGCTTGTAAGATTATTTTTATGATTTATTATTGCTAAAATCATAATTTACTTATTACATTTCCTAGCACATCAATTGTAATTTTTAAATAACAAAGTAATAAAGAAATTGTTGGAAAAAAATTTAATATTCATTCTTATATAGTTATATAATATTTTATGTTTAAAATTAATATTTTAATATTTAATATAAGTGTACTTTTTCTTTTTTCATTTTATTAGATTTATTATTTCATCTTTCTATTTATTTCAGAATGATAATTTTCCTTTACCACTCATAAATTCGAAACAACAATAATATTGAGATTGATGATTCTTCTTATTTAATATCATGTTTACAATCTAAAAAAACCAGAAATAAAATTTTAGATAAAGAAAAAATAGTAGCAAGATATAAAAGACAAACATGTTATTTTTGCAATTCTAAAAATTTGAAAAGAAAAAAATTCAAAATATAAGTAAAGAATATAATCACGAAAAAATATTCAATTTTTTAAATTTGGTAATTTTGTAAGATTTTGTATTTTAGAAATAATTTTTTGATATTGCAACTGAGACGTACTAAATATATATATATATAAAAATAGTCAAATTTATTTCTCGCATAAAAGATTTAATCCGCTCTTTTTCAATTTCGAATATAATTTTTCGTTATATAAAAATACATAGATTTTCGCGACTAATAAACTAATGTTTCCATTAAATGGCTGCGATCATTTTAAAATATTTTAAATAATATAGCTATTATTTTGTATGATGATTGAAAATCACAATAAATAAGATTAAATTAGGACAAAAGATGTCAAAAATAAAAATTATATATATGTATATATATAAGATTAAATTATATATATATAAGATTAAATTAGGACAAAAAATGTCAAAAATAAAAATTATATATATATATATATGTATATAAAATAAAAATTATACATATATATATATGTATATATATAATTTTTATTTTTGACATCTTTTGTCCTAATTTAATCTTATTTATTGTGATTTTCAATCATCATACAAAATAATAGCTATATTATTTAAAATATTTTAAAATGATCGCAACCATTTAATGGAAACATTAGTTTATTAGTCGCGAAAATCTATGTATTTTTATATAACGAAAAATTATATTCGAAATTGAAAAAGAGCGGATTAAATCTTTTATGCGAGAAATAAAATTGACTATTTTTTTTATTATTATTGCTATTATTAAAATTAAAATTATTATATGATTTATTTTATTACGATATCTTTAAAATTAATTTAAAACAATATAATACATTTATATTAAATTAAAATATTATAATAAATTAAAATATTTTTGATAAGATTTAGAAAACTCATTCTATGGATCTTTTGGAAAAAATGCAAAAATAAAATAAAGAATTTTTAAACAATGAATATTAGAATGATCAAAGTTATAACGATAACGATTTTAATATATACATGTAATCTAGTATTTTAATTATAATCTTCTTGACTTGAGTTTTATTTTCTTTCGAATTTTTTTTCTTAAAATTGAAAATTGACAATTATGAATAATTTTTTAAATATGAATGTTGAAGATTATAAGATATATATTAAAAGTAGAGAAAAATAAGCGAATAATAGCGAATAATATATAAAAGAAATGTAATAAATGTATAATAAATATATAATAAATGTGTAATAAATGTATAATAATAATGTATTTAATGTTAAAAATTTGTTTGATACACGTGCGTACATTCGTCACGGAAAATTTATTCATACATAAATATTATCTACTTCTTTGATTATCTTTTGTTAAAAGCAAAATGATTTATTATTATTTTTTAATATAGTTCTTATACTTGAAATTTATTTTTAATGTAAAATCAAAACTTATATTGATAAAAAATTTTTATTATTTTCATATTGGAAGTGAATTGAAATATTTTCATTTATATTATATTTTGTTAATATGTTTTAAGATCAATTTTTAATATATAATTTGTAATTTTTAATTTTTTTTATTTTGTAATATTCTTTATATTGTTCTATATTTAAATTATTTTATATGTTTATATATATTAAACAAAAATATATATATATATATATATATATATATTTTTATACTTCAATATAAAAAATAGTTATAGAAAATTATGCAAATATTTTAACTTTTAGATAAATTATATAATACATATATAATACATAATTATTTATGTTTTCAACATTTATTACTCGCGAGATTTATAAACAAGTTATTCGGAAAAATTTTTCATATAAAAAATTTTTTTATTCTTATCTCGCGCAGATCTTTATTATATCTAAGCTAAAGACGATGTTATTTGAGATGACTGTTTTGAGAATTTAGCCGACAGATTCAACGATAACATTATTCTAGTTCAAGGATACATGTAATAGAAATCAATTACTGATTATCAATATCTCGATATCTTCGTATATTTATCACCAATGAAATTCGAGGAATTTTCCTCTAATTTAGAATTCTGGCGAATCAGACACTAATCACAATATTATTGGTTATTATCTCATTGGAAAACTGAGATTGAAATAGAAAGGGATTTTCTGAATTTCATTTATAAAAAAAGTTTTATTGTGATTAAATCATACTTTGACCGCTGGATACGACAATTAGATAGTTTGTAAACACATCATGCTCTGATCGTCGGACACGATTTATGCTGCTGTAACATTGTGAAAGGCTGCTCTCTAAGAGACTGATTTCTAATACTGCTCTTGCGCTCTGCATTTGTTTATAATAAATCTGTGTTATATATGTAATATTGTATCATTGTTTTTGTTTCTTATATGATTTATTTTCTAATCTCTAATTAGATATTAATAAATATATTATAAATATTAAATTATAAATATTATTTATCATTTAATTACTAAATCTATTTAATTCTCATTTTTATCTTAACAGTACATTTTAAGCTTATTAACATATTTTTGGCGATCGATATATAATCTCAGTTACACAAATTGAAATCATATTATTTGATTTGTGAAAATCTTCTATCTTCTTTTGAAGATAGAACTGAAGTCAAAATAAATAAAAAAGAATTTGATGTAAAAAATTATTAAAAGTAAAGAAAGTATAAGAAAAAATATATATACGAAATACATTTATTAACTTACAAATAATTGAAATTTAAGTGAAACAAAAAATTGAATAATATGCTCTTTTATCTTTATCACATCGTGGTTGACATAATATAATTTTAGCATGTTATGATTTTTTTTGTAAATAATTTATATTAACGTTTTGTTATTTTTTGCTAATTGATTTTTTAATTCATCTTTTGTTTTTATTAATAATTGAGATTAATTTTTTTATAGATTTTTAATTGAATGTAAATGCAAGGATTAGAAAATGAAATACAATTTGTAAACAATTGAACAACAAGTCTTTATAATTTATGCTTCATATATATTTATGACTTATTTTGCTAGAAATTAAATATTTTTTCAATCTATAATCTTAATATATATTAGATTAAACTATTTTTAATATAAATAATATAAATATAAATTTATTTATTATAATTAAGACAGAATAATTAATATTTTTTTTTCAAGAAACTGAATAACGTCACACGTGATATTATATGTTTTCAACTATCACTAGTCATTCAACGTATGTTTTATTCACCGTACGCGTATCGTAATTATTGTATAAAAAAATCTAGAATACATATAGATTAATATCAGTTTTATAATTTGACAGTTTTATAATCTAAAGCTGATATAATTTTCCGATATAATTTATATACTATTTAATTATATTATATATTATCTTTCAATAACTATATTATCTATAAATTTGAATTCATCAATGCCAAAATTAGATATCGCTATCATTGATGCAACAATTATATTTCATTGTTACAAATATTTCAAATTGAATATTTTTTCTTTCCTTTAATTTTATTATTTTTTCTATCTTTTGTGTATGATTGTATAGTTTTTTTTTTTTTTTTTGATTATTTAATCATACACAATTTTTAGATTTAAGTACATTTTCTATATGCAACATAACTCTGATTTTTCATTGAAACTGGCATCACTTATTATTCGCGAAATTTATAAACAGCTTATTCGCAAAAATTCATATGGAAAACTTTTTCTATTATTTTTTGTTGCTGATTTCCATTAGACCTAAATAAAAGATGATCTAAAAAGATTGTCGTTTTAACAGACACTTACATATATACACATAATTGTATATTTTTGACACACTTTAGCCTCATTGAAGCGGAGCTTGATCACAAAGGTAATATATTCGAAATACGACTGACTCAACAACATTATTTTGAGGAATTTTCCTCTAACTTAAATGTGTCACGAGTATGGCATTAACTTCGATATTATTGGTTATTATCGTGTCCCATCGAGAAACTATGATTCTCCCAATTGAATTGAGAAAGAATTTTCTAAGGGCACTCACAAAGAGATTCTCATTATAAACAAATCGTACTGTGATTATCAATAGTTCTTTATAATTACGTATCGTGCTCTGATCATCGGATACGATTACAATTGCAACGTTATAAGAAATTCAGCTCTTTTATAGATACTTAAGGACCGCACTAATACAGTTCAATCATCGTGAATAAAATATATAACAATCACGAGCACTAACTTCTTCATATATAACACTTCAATCGCATTCACATATTATTCATATACATGTATCTATGCACTTAATCCACTATCATCATTACTATGTTTATATTAGCAATATCTAAGCAAAATAATAAGCTACTTTTGAATTATTTGTGTATTAGTTACTTAGTATATGTGTTTGGTAAATTTTCAAATTTAAAATACTAAATATAATCAAAGAATCTGTAATTAAAACGCATTTTTTATCTCTTAATTCTCGATGAAGTTCTCAAAAATTATTAATAAACAAATATATACAAATAATACGTCAAAAGTTATAATATATTCAATAGATATTAAAATCGTGACAATTCTTAAAAATCTACACTGCAGTCATCATTTTATTATTAATTGACTTAGATGCAAACTGAGAGAAATCAATATTCCTATCGAAAATTTTTTTAATATATTTCGGAAAAAAATACATGAATTTTCAGAGAAAAAAAAAAGAAGATCAGAAATAGCAATCCGCAATGAATATATCTGAAAACATACTATACCTATATACATTAAAGTGTAAATTATTAAATTTTTTATAGAAATATTAAAAGAAATAACTAAAAAAAATTTTAAACTTAAACGAATAAAAAAAAATCATATAAAAATCTCAATAAATAGCATTAAGATTTTCAAATAAGTTTGAACTCTCAAAAAAAAAAATACAAATTTTGTATTTTTACAAACACACTACAGTTATCAATTAAAAGAAATAACTAAAAAAATTAAAAAAGAATTACAAAATTGTATTAAGGTGAATGTATTTAAGATAGATATTAATGAAACAATGAAGAAATTCAAAGAAATTAATCATCATAAATACAGATAAATAATGAAATATAAAAAAAACAATTATTATATTCTTTTTCATTGCTATTCTTTATTAATCTTAAAGAAAAGATAAAATAATATGTATAATAAAATATAATAATATCTATAATAAAGAAATAAATAAAAATTATTAAATACAATAATAACTTTTCAAACACTTTTAGAAACAAAAGAGATATCTCAATCAAGCTTGAACAGATAACAGATCAGCAATTATTTTAACAGATTTTTGTATGTATCAAATATGCTTTTAATTTCACTGTTAGGTAAAATAAATAATAAAAAATATCTTTTTTTTAACAATGTTAGGATTATATAGGTTATAAGATAAATTTTATAAATATAATGTAGTCATTAGACAAAAGCTAAAAGATATTTTTGTTTTATCTATATTATCTATATTATCTAATATACTTCACAAAAAATTAAACTAAAAAATTAAATTAAAAAATAAATTGAAAAATATCTAGCAAATACAAAAACACAATTTAAGAAAAACAATTATTAATTGAATGCAAGTAACAAGAAAATCAAGCAATTAATTAAAAATCACTATTATGAAGAATATCATATTACCATTCTTAATCTTTCATCAAATGAAATTATGACTTATTATTTTTTTAGTGGAAAGGAAAACAAATAGGAGATTGAAAAGATTAAATATTCTTTTATTTACCACAAAAAAATCATTTATTAGTCATTGTTTAAAAAATTATTGTTTCTGAAAACTTACGATATATATTTAAATCAAATATAATTACTATCGCTAATCCAGATTTAGATTCTATCCATACATGATAAAATTAACATAATTTAAAGAAGCTATGAAAATAAAAAATTCATTAGAGAAATGTAGAATAAAAAATCTTTAGCCCATGATAATATTCTGTTCGATTAAAAAATTTAATAAATTGTTATAATTATCATGTGATATGATAATTCAGAAATTCATATAATTTTTGCAATTTTTATGCAATACTTATAATTTCTGAAATTTTTATGTAATATTTACAATTTCTACAAGTTTTATACTATATATAAATACTACAAATATAAATATTTATATAAATACTGCAAAAATATAAAAACATTCAAAATTATTTTTAATTATTTTTAATTATATTTTTCATATTGAAAGTAAGAAATAAATAAATCAAAATTAATGACATTAAAACAAAAAATAAAATAAATTCAATAGTAATACTGTAAGAATTCAATCACGCCATAAATAATCGATAACTTTTAAAATGCAAAAAAAAAAATTCAAAATGCAATCGATGAAATAAGTAAATACTCTTAATAAAATATACTGAAAAATATTATTTAATCAGATCATATATATTAATAAGATTAGATTATATTAATTTTACACCAAGAAAAAAATATATCTATTAATAATACCATAAAATAATATAATGATAAAACATCATAGAATAGTTTATATGAAGTATTTAAAGATGTTTCGAAATTTAGATATGAAATAAAGAAGAAGAGAGACGTGAATTAGACGCAAAATATAAAAAAAGAATATTATTAATTATTAATTGAATACACATAATCAATTTTTCTTGTGAATTAATATGAAATTCTTATATAAAATTTCTTTGAAAAAAATTTCTATAAAAAATAAGAAAAATATTTATCAAGATAAAACTATTAAAAGCCATAAATAAAAATTGTAATATTATAATATTACAATTAATATTACAATTAATAAAAATATTAAAATAAAACATTATGATAATTCCAAAAATCTCATTGTATAAGAAAAATTATTGTATCCAAAATCTTTAAAAGAAAAGAAATTAAAAATGAAAGCGAATATGATAAATAATTTATGCCTAAAATATCATTTAAATATTGAAATATCAAAACATACAAAAAACACGATTCTTCATAAACGAAAAAAGAAAAGATTCAAAAATTTTATTGCAATGCATAACATTTTTATGAGTAATTCTCCTGGAAAGTATTTTACGTATTAATTCTTATTAATCTAATAATTTATAATTATTACTTTTGAAAAATTAATCTGAAAGAAAGTTAAATTGAAGTAAACATCTTTTTAAAAAAGAAATTATATTCTTCATATTAATTTGTATCTTCGTCGATAAATAAATAAAATGATATATGCGATATTCGATTAATCTTAAAGAAAAATTATGTTGAAAACATACAATTTCAAATAATAAGATTATTTGTAATTGCAATAATGAAATGCAAAGGAAACTATAACAACAGACAAATAAATAAACCTATTCACTTTAAAATTTACAATACTATATAGCAATTTAAAAAAAAAAAAAATAAAAAAAAGAAATTGATAATTTATAAAAGAAATGCAAATTTTTTAAAATTATTTTTTTTATTAATTATAATTTTTTTATTAATAAATATAATTATTTACATGAACAAAAATTAAGAAATATGAAAGTATAAGTAAATATGAATTCTCACGTAAGAAAATAACTTTTTCATATAAAATATCAAAATAATAGAGAAATATTATTTTTGTAAAAGATATTCATCTCACTGAATTCTAAATTGTTTATATTGATTCATTTTTTCTTGTTTATATGTTACTTTATAAAAATATTTGAGATATTTATAAAAATCAACTAATAAAAAATTTACGTAAATTATTTTGTTATTATTCTTTTATCATATTATATTAATATTTAAATAATCTATATATTATTAATTATCTCTATATAATTATTTTTATGAAATTATAGTTTATTTATTATAATTATAAAAATTATATAATTTTATAAAAATCTCTCAGAATTATTTTATAAATTAAGTTATCAGAATTCTAATATACTTTCAGACACAATTAAGGCGTTTAAGAGAAATATTTTAGCATGGACACCAGAAACTTAAAATGCTTCGCTAACACATATTATTATTAATGAAATACTATGTATATTTGAATCAGAAAAATAATTATAATATGATTGGACTATAATATACGTTGGTGCATGCATTATTTTATATATAGTAATTTTAAATATAATAATAATAAATAGTAAATATAATAATAAATATAAATTATAAAATATGGTTTGCATATGAAATCAGTTATAACTATCTTCATATATTAACATTATATGTGTTATGGTTTTGAATAATTTTTTATAATTTTTGGAATGTTGAATATAGAAGTATTTTTAAAATACTTAATAATGACAAATAATAAGATAATAAAATAATTAAATAAAATAGAAATGTTGAAGAAAATTTTTAATTGATATATATATAATAGTGTTCATTTTAATATCTTCATCTTTATATTGTCAATTTTTACTACTTTCACTTACTCAATGTTGTTACTATTGCTATTAATTCTTAATTTTCACAAATAAAACTTTAGAATAATTGTTATAAATATTGAATAAAATGACAAATTAAATCTGATTCTTTATTAGACTCATATATGTATCTCCTCTCTTTTTAAGATTTGTAAAAGTTACATAAAATATTCAGATAAATGTTTAGGCTTTCAGCACTTGAACTGCAAACATTATTGTGGTTAATTTTAATCATAGATTATCATGTTAATGTATTTAAGTCAATTGCAATAATATAATATTTAAATTTATATATAATAAGAAGTTTCTAAAACATACTATTTTACAATAATATCTAATATTGTATAACATTATTAATATATTATATTAAGAATTATAAAAAATTTCAAATTACATATCTATATCTAATCTTCAATTCTGTGTTTTGATTCTAAAATTAAAAAGTGACTTATAACTAAAATTAAATATAACAAATATTAACATTAAATATTATATTTTTTTTAATTTTCTAGCATTCATATATTTTTTACAACTTTTTTTCTTTTTCATTGTAGCGTTCGAGAAAAATTATTGCAAGATGTGAACAAATACACAATATTTTAGAATCATTTGGAATTGAAAAAAATTATCGAAAAACTTTTTTTTGTGTTACACAAACGTTAATTATGTCTAACGTAATAATCATTAAGCACTACATCGCTAAATTATTATTTTACTATTTCCATTCAATATCAAGTCGATTTAATTATTTCTACATTTGTATCAATAATAATAACTATAATATTTTAGCTATTCATATTTTTACCTTATTGATAAGATAAATCATATAAAGAAAGAAACGCTTATGACTTTAAAATTATTTGAAGAATAAGAAAATAAAGGAAAGGATATTATATTTTTGAATTTAAAACTAAATTTTCATAAAAGTCTAATAATTTCTAAATTTTTCATAATTTTTAATAATATGATCAACAATTAATGTTAAATTAACTTAAATTAACAATTCATATTAAATAAATTTAATTAAAATAACTTATTAAACAAATCAATATTTAATAAACTTATAACAAAAATATTGATTTTCGTGAACAATTTCACTAATATTTTTCATTAAAAATAAAATTTATTTATATTTATGTAAATTTATTTATATTTTTTTCTTTTGTAAGAAAGAAATTTATAAATAAATATGCGAGCAAAAATGTTTTTGATCTTGAAATTCAAGATTAAATTTTTTATTGCATTATATTTTCGCAAGAATAAAAAGTCTCAAAAATATCATTATAATTTGTCTTTTGAAAAAAAGAATTAAATTTCCTTTGGTTGCAGAAAAAATTTATTATAAAAATATTTCAAAATTATCACATTTTTATTTTTTTCCTTTTTTTTTTCAATATTTAAATAATCGATATGATATTTCTAAAAGTATCTTTTCACAATGAAGTATATTGCGATATTTTGTTTATACATGTATTTATTCAACCGATGAGTTTAAATCAATGATTACTACACGAAGATGAGGTAAAGTTTCAGGTTCGTACATATGTAATTTAAATAGAAGAAGGAAGAAAAAGAAAAAAAAAGGAAGCCATTATAAGAAATTTTCTAGAAAAGAAAAGTCTATAATATATAATAATGAGAATAATTCAGCGTGTAAATAGTACATTATAGTAAAAAATAGTAAAAAAAATCTATGAAAGAATTTCATTAGAGATATTTCGCTTATGATAAATATTGAATGTATCTCATTTTTTTTTTTGGAAAATTTTCGAGAAAGAAGATACTGTCAACATCATATAAGATACTTAAGTTTTTTGTTGGTTCATGCAACTAAAGAAGTGATACTTTCATTGATTGTTTGATGCTTTATAATAAGGAATATGTTAGATTTCTATGTCATATGCTATTTTTATTGAAATTAATCGAAGAATATAAATAAATTTTAAATAAAATGAATTCATTTATACATTCATAATGGAAATATAATATTTTTTTTTCAAGAGAACAATTCAGTTTTGATTCATTGAATTCCTTCGAAACTTTTTTATTTAGGCTATGAACAGAATGCGATGCAATAAAAGATTTGCTTAATTTTTAATATCAAGATTATGCTTGTATTCATTTTTATTTTTAGATTTTGATATATTGTAGAATCATAACTTTAGAATCATATAGAATAGAATCATATAGATATGGAATCTTATAATATTCTTTATACTTACTTTTTATATGATATAATATTATATTATATATATAATATTATAATTATATTACAAATAATAAATTCTATATTTTTACAATTTTTACAAGAATGAAATAAAGATTGAAATTTTTTATGTATTTTATGTAATGTGATAGAAATATGAAAAAAAGAAATATAGAAACAAAATTCTTCTAATTTTCTGTTACATATAAAAAATGGAATGTTTTTTAATGATTTTTTAAAACGATAAAATCAATATATAATTTTAATATCTTTATATTTAAACAATTTTCTTTCATTTTTGATATAATCAAGCAATTACAAACATTAAGTTATTAAATTTTTTTAAATTATTTTTATACAAGTGAGTCTTGTATATTTTTTTAATTTTCAAATGATTAATTTAACTTCTTTGTTAATTTATAATTCTTTTTTTTTTTAAAAAATTTTTTGCCAAAATATAATATTTTTAATGATGTCAAAATCAAGATTTAATAACGATATAACAATTCCTGAGAAATTCCTCAGAAATTTTTTTGGTAAATATCGATAACTTTCATAGAGTCATTATACTCAAAAAATAGTTTTCTCAATCTCTATCAATAAATTACAGAATATAAATGACATTATATATTTTTATAATAATTGTTAATTTGATTTAATATGAAATGTAATCCTAGCCTTATAAAGTCTGTAAAAATATATAAAAATAAATTCTTTGGAAAACTAAATATTAGAAATTATTATAATATTTTTTAACATTTTTTTTAGATCATGTTAATAATTGCAGCCATAAAATCTATTTAAATTAATTTTTTTTTCATTATAAACTGTAAAATATTTATCTTTATGTATTTTTTTCAATATATTTTTCTATTGACTTTAATTTCACTTTGATATGATTTTTATAACATTAGTTTTATTAAAAAAGATATATGATAAATTTAAATTTTCTAAAATAATATTTTTTTTCAAAATTAATATTGCATTTTACATTAAATAAACTCAACAAATGCAAAAATAAATAAATTTATAAATAATATAATTAATAAATAAGTGAGAATTTTTATTATAATAAATAAATATAACTGTCTATTATAAAGAAGAATTTTTATTAGAATAAATAAAAATATTATTAAAATTATAAACAAAACTAATAAAAATACGAAACATAACTCAATCAATATATATATATAAAATATATATATATTATATATATATATATAAAATATATTATAATATAAATATATATAATATATATATATATAAATATAAATATACATAAATATATAAAATTCTTTCTTAATAAAAAGGATTATATATATATAATCCTTTTTATTAAGAAAGAATTTTTCATCACTTCAGTATCAGAGACCCAATGCAATTTTAATCAATTGTAACCAACTTTTCGTCGATCTATTCTTCCATCTAATTTCGATAAGCAAACTCTTGTTCTTATGTTAGCAGAGATAGAAGTTCAATTGAATTAGTCAATGAGCGTGGCTCCACAGATGTGGTTTAAAAATCCAAACAATAACACTTATGATATTCAAAAAAACAATGTGAAATGTATGATTTTTCTATATAAGAAATGCGTGCGCAGAACAAATTATCGCAAGCACCGAATCAAAATTATCATACGCAGTTTATCGCGACGAGTTTGAAAATGTGTTTTTCAATATAATAGTTGTGGAATTTTCAATATAATAGTAGAAGATTTTATAAAAGACGTATGCACATGTACACACCAAGAGAAAATAAAAATTCATTAGATTATATCCCATGCTGCTACCCAGCAACAGCATTCGGTAATTTTGTCCCAAATAAAAATTGCCAATTTTTGACGAAACTGATGATGATTAACTTCAGAGATGCGTTTGTTTCATTAGATATGAATAATGAATTTTTATCGAACTTGCAAAGATTTTGCTTTCGGGCATCGTTAAGGATTCCATTGCTCCTATATCCAATCCTTGGATTTATGTGAAACAAATTAAAGACTGGCTTGGGAGAATTTACGAACACGATATAAGAAAACTGCAAATCTTTCTATAGT
>NW_020555832.1:0-16896 GCF_003254395.2 Apis mellifera
ATTGAAAATTATATCTGGGATTATCTTATATGTATAATTTTTTTTTTTTTTTTTTTTTTGCGTATTTTAAATATCTGATTATTTTCCTTTCTCTTATCGATGACGATTATATTGATAACTATGATAATATAACGAAAATAAAATAATAATATTAATATTATTTTATATGTATATTAATATTGATATTATTACTTTCTATTAATCTATTTTTTTTCTTTTTTTATCTACTAAAGGTATGTCCATTTTGAGATTTTAAAATTTAATCAAGTATATATTTATTAAATTCTATTTGAGTTAATAATGCAATTTTTATTATTATTGTTTGCATTTTGTAATGAATATTTTCATTTAATGTCATTAAAATTTTCAGAAGCGTTATCTGATAAACAAAATATAGGATTTTTAATATGGATTTGTCTATATTCTACAAAAGTTATTTATATGAATAATTAATGCACTAAATTTTATAGCGAGGTAAGATTATATTCTTTTACATTATAATGAAGAATTATATAATATAATTAATATATACAATATATATAAGAATTAATATACAGATATGCTAAAATTTTAAGTAGAAATAACAGCATATTTGCTTCGAAAACTAGATATTTGCTATTTAGATAATTTCATTAGAGACGAGGTAAGATCCACATTAATGTAATAAATTGAATTAAAATTTACCTTGATTTATTTTTGCCGAAGATTATATCTATATATGTAATATCTTTTTATTGATTTTCATAATTTTAAAACACATTTACAAAATCATCATTTTAAATATTTGTTAAATATATAGTCAGTTTAATCCATAATAATAAATTTATGATGTAATAATAAAGTTTTGAATTATTTTGAAAAAAATTTATATATTGTGTTATTGAATTATATTTATATTTATACAGGATATAAAAATTATTTGTCATTAACTTTGGGAAACATTGATTTTACAAGATAATTTTATATATCTTTGGATCGGTGGAAATCTGTTTAAAAAGTGATTGTAAAATAGATTTTACAATTGTATCAAAAAAAATTGTATCATTCATCATGAAAAATAACAGTTCCAAAGAAACCATGAGTTTCAAATGTATTATTCTCTTACAAAAAAATATTTATTTAAATGTATATTTATAAATTTATTTATTTAAATTTATTTTATTTACAGAATATTTTTTTATAAAATAACTTTTTTTGAACGAAATGAAATTGTAAAATGTTATAGAATTTAATATACATTATGACACCTTCATTTGTACTAAAATGTTTCTGCCACTATTTCAATTGTTTATACAAACGCAAACGTATAAATAGATGTGTCATCTATCATAATAATTGTTGATAGAGATTTTATTTCAAAATTCAGCTTTATGTTACAACTTCCAAATTATAAGAAGAGAAAAAACAATTTTTTTAAACAAATGTTTCTTTTCAAAATTGTTCTTTACCAAAACATTTATTAATTATTTATATATTTCAAATATTTCAATTTTATTATTTCTATTTATTAATTATTTGTATATTTCAAATATTTCAATTTTATATTTCAATTAAATTTTATAAATAAAAAATTAATAATTTTTTTAAATTTATTTTTTAGCTAAAGTTTTAATCAAATAACTATGCTCTAATATAAAAAAATAATATAATATAATAAATATAATATAATAAATATAAAAAAAATAAATATTGTTTGTTTTTAATAAATAAAACTTTTTTATGATACTAATTTCTGCTGAATTTTTAAAAATTGTAAAATTTGTATTATATATTTTTATCTTTTATTAAATATTAGATTGAGAATATATTAGATGAGAATAGAGAGAGAGAGAGAAAAAAGAAATTTATATATATATATATATATATATATTTTATAAGAAATTTACTTCTTTTATATTATATACTTCTTTTTTCTTTCCTTTTACTTTTAATATAGTTATTAAAAATAATTTGTTTTTTTTATATATATTTTATATAGTCAAAAAGATACACAAAAATGTTACACAATAATATTATCTGTATCGGTTGCTATATATAGTTATTGTATTTCTAATAATATTAACTCTTTGTAAATTTCTTTTTTCTCTTTGTTCTATAAGAACATTAAAAAATAACATTCAATTTTTTATATATGTATATTCCTGAACTATATTTTTATAATATATAAGAAACTGAAACTTAATTAAATTTTATAGATTTTTTAATCCATAAATTTGAAAAATGAAAAATGAATGAATCGCCATATTTTTTTGCTGCGTATATACATGTAAATGGATTTTTATTAAAAACAAGAGAATAATAAAAATGGCTATTGCATTTATTCTTTCCGATAATACGAATGACATCGTTGTCTATATATATTCAGTTTTTTATTTTTGCAATTTAAACGATTCATATCAAGATATGATAACATATTTGATATATATTTAAAATGTATTATATTGTATCTTGCAATATATCATTTTTAATGTAATTTGAAAAAAAGTACAATCAAATTTCTCCTTCTATGCATTTTCATTATATTAAATAGCAATAATAATATAATATATAATATATAATAATATAATAACACAATAATTAATAATAACAATATGAAAGTAAAATAATACGATAACAAAATCTATTTTTATTATTAAAGAATTTTGATTTGCTTAATTCAAAAATATTTCTCTTAAAGACTATTTTATATTGCTTTTATAGCTTATCGAATAATTTCATTCGAAATCTAACTTTAATTTCTATATTTAAAATCTTTTAAAGAAATTCAATGAATGATAATCCATCGATATTGCAGAAAAATATATTATAAAAAAAGTGAATTTTCGAATATTCAATCATTGTATCATTTTGTAATACAAAAATGCAGATTATTATTGTTTTCATAAAAATCATATCATATCATATCATAAAAATATTGTAAGGCTTGCCTCTATCTTACATCTAATATTTTTTATTGATGAAACAAAATTAAACTAATCATTATATTTCATTTTTTAATCTTCAGTTCACTGATATATTTAATGATCTATAGAATTGATTTAACTATTGATTGATTTTTTGTTATATATTATTGTTTATTTGTTATATAAATCAAGCAAATTTGTATTAGACCAAATTTTTAGAAAGGATGCAAATAATTGTAAAAAAACATATTGAATTTTTTTAACTTGAAATATGTAATAGAATTACACGAATTGTTCCCGTAGATTTTAGCAAATAGATAGATTGAATGTTATTTATGAATTTAATAATTTAATTTAATAAATAAAATAATATACAATTCATAAATTTAAATAACGTGTTGTGTACACTACTGAATATATATACAATTTGCGGTAAGTTATTTGCAGTATGTTTCTCTTATATAAATTATATAAATATTAAATAATAAATTACATATAATACATTATATATTATATTATTAAAATTATATTTAAAAAAATAATCTAAAAAAGTAATATAAGATTATTATTTCGTTAATACAAAAGTGATATTATGATATGATAAATGTAGCTCATCAATGTAAATGCTTTTAATTCTAATATCATTTCATTCAATCTAACGCAAAATTACTTACTAAAATTATTATAGGACATATGTATGAAATCATTTTGATATGTAGAATCATTCAAAGATATTTTATATTTTTATAAATATTCTATATATATATATATATATATATATATTTAGATTTCATTTTTAACGGCTATTCAATAATAATCTATTATTCATATTCAAATATTAATAAAAATATCGAATTTTACATATTATATATTTCCGTACTAATATAATAATAATTATTATATAATAATATTTATTATTTATTAATTATTAATGTAGTAATGATTATTTCAAATAAATTCTTTTTTCTAATTTAATTTTTTATTTACGTTTGTTTTATTATTTAATTTTATTTAAATATTTTTTAGAATGTTAAAAGATACTATGAAATGTGAATATATATTGATGTATGTGATATGATGTATGTGATATATGAATATTTTTTCAAACTTTTTCTTTTTTATATACTACATAAAATATTTTATACTTACATAAAACATTGAACACAAATAATCTCCATTTACAATTTGTTACTATAAAAACGTTTACAGAATAAAAATTAATAATAACAATAATTTCAGATGCAATAATTTTTCTTATAACTTTTTTCGTCTTATAAAATTTACTATTGATGGTTATTCTTAACAATAGATTATCAACAATGGTGAGTTAGGTGAATTTATAATTTCATTATTTATTTAAAAATTTTTCTTAATTTTTTTGATGCTATAATCTTTTATTTGGTTGTATTAGTACAAATAAGTTCGCCGTCAAGTTTGATGAAACCTTTAAACAAAAGCTTGTAAGATTATTTTTATGATTTATTATTGCTAAAATCATAATTTACTTATTACATTTCCTAGCACATCAATTGTAATTTTTAAATAACAAAGTAATAAAGAAATTGTTGGAAAAAAATTTAATATTCATTCTTATATAGTTATATAATATCTTATGTTTAAAATTAATATTTTAATATTTAATATAAGTGTACTTTTTCTTTTTTCATTTTATTAGATTTATTATTTCATCTTTCTATTTATTTCAGAATGATAATTTTCCTTTACCACTCATAAATTCGAAACAACAATAATATTGAGATTGATGATTCTTCTTATTTAATATCATGTTTACAATCTAAAAAAACCAGAAATAAAATTTTAGATGAAGAAAAAATAGTAGCAAGATATAAAAGACAAACATGTTATTTTTGCAATTCTAAAAATTTGAAAAGAAAAAAATTCAAAATATAAGTAAAGAATATAATCACGAAAAAATATTCAATTTTTTAAATTTGGTAATTTTGTAAGATTTTGTATTTTAGAAATAATTTTTTGATATTGCAACTGAGACGTACTAAATATATATATATATATAAAAATAGTCAAATTTATTTCTCACATAAAAGATTTAATCCACTCTTTTTCAATTTCGAATATAATTTTTCGTTATATAAAAATACATAGATCTTCGCGACTAATAAACTAATGTTTCCATTAAATGGCTGCGATCATTTTAAAATATTTTAAATAATACAGCTATTATTTTGTATGATGATTGAAAATCACAATAAATAAGATTAAATTAGGAACAAAAAATGTCAAAAATAAAAATTATATATATATATATATGTATATAAAATAAAAATTATATATATATATATATATATATATATATATATATATATATATATATGTATATATATAATTTTTATTTTTGACATCTAATAAAATAAAAATTATATATATATATATATATATATATATATATATGTATATATATAATTTTTATTTTTGACATCTTTTGTCCTAATTTAATCTTATATATATATAATTTAATCTTATATATATACATATATATAATTTTTATTTTTGACATCTTTTGTCCTAATTTAATCTTATTTATTGTGATTTTCAATCATCATACAAAATAATAGCTATATTATTTAAAATATTTTAAAATGATCGCAGCCATTTAATGGAAACATTAGTTTATTAGTCGCGAAAATCTATGTATTTTTATATAACGAAAAATTATATTCGAAATTGAAAAAGAGCGGATTAAATCTTTTATGCGAGAAATAAATTTGACTATTTTTTTTATTATTATTGCTATTATTAAAATTAAAATTATTATATGATTTATTTTTTTACGATATCTTTAAAATTAATTTATAAAACAATATAATACATTTATATTAAATTAAAATATTATAATAAATTAAAATATTTTTGATAAGATTTAGAAAACTCATTCTATGGATCTTTTGGAAAAAATGCAAAAATAAAATAAAGAATTTTTAAACAATGAAAATTAGAATGATCAAAGTTATAACGAGAATGATTTTAATATATACATGTAATCTAGTATTTTAATTATAATCTTCTTGACTTGAGTTTTATTTTCCTTCGGATTTTTTTTCTTAAAATTGAAAATTGACAATTATGAATAATTTTTTAAATATGAATGTTGAAGATTATAAGATATATATTAAAAGTAGAGAAAAATAAGCGAATAATAGCGAATAATATATAAAAGAAATGTAATAAATGTATAATAAATATATAATAAATGTGTAATAAATGTATAATAATAATGTATTTAATGTTAAAAATTTGTTTGATACACGTGCGTACATTCATCACGGAAAATTTATTCATACATAAATATTATCTACTTCTTTGATTATCTTTTGTTAAAAGCAAAATGATTTATTATTATTTTTTAATATAGTTCTTATACTTGAAATTTATTTTTAATGTAAAATCAAAACTTATATTGATAAAAAATTTTTATTATTTTCATATTGGAAGTGAATTGAAATATTTTCATTTATATTATATTTTGTTAATATGTTTTAAGATCAATTTTTAATATATAATTTGTAATTTGTAATTTTTTTTATTTTGTAATATTCTTTATATTGTTCTATATTTAAATTATTTTATATGTTTATATATATTAAACAAAAATATATATATATATATATTTTTATACTTCAATATAAAAAATAGTTATAGAAAATTATGCAAATATTTTAACTTGAAAGAGGACATTTAGATAAATTATATAATACATATATAATACATAATTATTTATGTTTTCAACATTTATTACTCGCGAGATTTATAAACAAGTTATTCGGAAAAATTTTTCATATAAAAAATTTTTTTATTCTTATCTCGCGCAGATCTTTATTATATCTAAGCTAAAGACAATGTTATTTGAGATGACTGTTTTGAGAATTTAGCCGACAGATTCAACGATAACATTATTCTAGTTCAAGGATACATGTAATAGAAATCAATTACTGATTATCAATATCTCGATATCTTCGTATATTTATCACCAATGAAATTCGAGGAATTTTCCTCTAATTTAGAATTCTGGCGAATCAGACACTAATCACAATATTATTGGTTATTATCTCATTGGAAAACTGAGATTGAAATAGAAAGGGATTTTCTGAATTTCATTTATAAAAAAAGTTTTATTGTGATTAAATCATACTTTGACCGCTGGATACGACAATTAGATAGTTTGTAAACACATCATGCTCTGATCGTCGGACACGATTTATGCTGCTGTAACATTGTGAAAGGCTGCTCTCTAAGAGACTGATTTCTAATACTGCTCTTGCGCTCTGCATTTGTTTATAATAAATCTGTGTTATATATGTAATATTGTATCATTGTTTTTGTTTCTTATATGATTTATTTTCTAATCTCTAATTAGATATTAATAAATATATTATAAATATTAAATTATAAATATTATTTATCATTTAATTACTAAATCTATTTAATTCTCATTTTTATCTTAACAGTACATTTTAAGCTTATTAACATATTTTTGGCGATCAATATATAATCTCAGTTACACAAATTGAAATTATATTATTTGATTTGTGAAAATCTTCTATCTTCTTTTGAAGATAGAACTGAAGTCAAAATAAATAAAAAAGAATTTGATGTAAAAAATTATTAAAAGTAAAGAAAGTATAAGAAAAAATATATATACGAAATACATTTATTAACTTACAAATAATTGAAATTTAAGTGAAACAAAAAATTGAATAATATGCTCTTTTATCTTTATCACATCGTGGTTGACATAATATAATTTTAGCATGTTATGATTTTTTTTGTAAATAATTTATATTAACGTTTTGTTATTTTTTGCTAATTGATTTTTTAATTCATCTTTTGTTTTTATTAATAATTGAGATTAAATTTTTTATAGATTTTTAATTGAATGTAAATGCAAGGATTAGAAAATGAAATACAATTTGTAAACAATTGAACAACAAGTCTTTATAATTTATGCTTCATATATATTTATGACTTATTTTGCTAGAAATTAAATATTTTTTCAATCTATAATCTTAATATATATTAGATTAAACTATTTTTAATATAAATAATATAAATATAAATTTATTTATTATAATTAAGACAGAATAATTAATATTTTTTTTTCAAGAAACTGAACAACGTCACACGTGATATTATATGTTCTCAACTATCACTAGTCATTCAACGTATGTTTTATTCACCATACGCATATCGTAATTATTGTATAAAAAAAATCTAGAATACATATAGATAAATATCAGTTTTATAATTTGACAGTTTTATAATCTAAAGCTGATATAATTTTCCGATATAATTTATATACTATTTAATTATATTATATATTATCTTTCAATAACTATATTATCTATAAATTTGAATTCATCAATGCCAAAATTAGATATCGCTATCATTGATGCAACAATTATATTTCATTGTTACAAATATTTCAAATTGAATATTTTTTCTTTCCTTTAATTTTATTATTTTTTCTATCTTTTGTGTATGATTGTATAGTTTTTTTTTTTTTTTGATTATTTAATCATACACAATTTTTAGATTTAAGTACATTTTCTATATGCAACATAACTCTGATTTTTCATTGAAACTGGCACCACTTATTATTCGCGAATTTATAAACAGCTTATTCGCAAAAATTCATATGGAAAACTTTTTCTATTATTTTTTGTTGCTGATTTCCATTAGACCTAAATAAAAGATGATGTTATCTAAAAAGATTGTCGTTTTAACAGACACTTACATATATACACATAATTGTATATTTTTGACACACTTTAGCCTCATTGAAGCGGAGCTTGATCACAAAGGTAATATATTCGAAACACGACTGACTCAACAACATTATTTTGAAGAATTTTCCTCTAACTTAAATGTGTCACGAGTATGGCATTAACTTCGATATTATTGGTTATTATCGTGTCTCATCGAGAAACTATGATTCTCCCAATTGAATTGAGAAAGAATTTTCTAAGGGCACTCACAAAGAGATTTTCATTATAAACAAATCGTATTGTGATTATCAATAGTTCTTTATAATTACGTATCGTGCTCTGATCATCGGATACGATTACAATTGCAACGTTATAAGAAATTCAGCTCTTTTATAGATACTTAAGGACCGCACTAATACAGTTCAATCATCGTGAATAAAATATATAACAATCACGAGCACTAACTTCTTCATATATAACACTTCAATCGCATTCACATATTATTCATATACATGTATCTATGCACTTAATCCACTATCATCATTATTATGTTTATATTAGCAATATCTAAGCAAAATAATAAGCTACTTTTGAATTATTTGTATATTAGTTACTTAGTATATGTGTTTGGTAAATTTTCAAATTTAAAATACTAAATATAATCAAAGAATCTGTAATTAAAACGCATTTTTTATCTCTTAATTCTCGATAAAGTTCTCAAAAATTATTAATAAACAAATATATACAAATAATACGTCAAAAGTTATAATATATTCAATAGATATTAAAATCGTGACAATTCTTAAAAATCTACACTGCAGTCATCATTTTATTATTAATTGACTTAGATGCAAACTGAGAGAAATCAATATTCCTATCGAAAATTTTTTTAATATATTTCGGAAAAAAATACATGAATTTTCAGAGAAAAAAAAAAGAAGATCAGAAAATAGCAATCCGCAATGAATATATCTAAAAACATACTATACCTATATACATTAAAGTGTAAATTATTAAATTTTTTATAGAAATATTAAAAGAAATAACAAAAAAAAAATTTTCAACTTAAACGAATAAAAAAAAATCATATAAAAATCTCAATAAATAGCATTAAGATTTTCAAATAAGTTTGAACTCTTAAAAAAAAAAATACAAATTTTGTATTTTTACAAACACACTACAGTTATCAATTAAAAGAAATAACTAAAAAAATTAAAAAGAATTACAAAATTGTATTAAGATGAATGTATTTAAGATAGATATTAATGAAACAATGAGAAATTCAAAGAAATTAATCATCATAATACAGATAAATAATCAAATTAAAAAAAACAATTATTATATTCTTTTTCATTACTATTCTTTATTAATCTTAAAGAAAGATAAAATAATATAATATAATAATATAATATAATATATAATATAATATAGTATAATAAAATATAATAATATCTATAATAAAGAAATAAATAAAAATTATTAAATACAATAATACTTTTCAAACACTTTTAGAAACAAAGAGATATCTCAATCAAGCTTGAACAGATGAACAGATCAGCAATTATTTTAACAGATTTTTGTATGTATCAAATATGCTTTTAATTTCACTGTTAGGTAAAATAAATAATAAAAATAACTTTTTTTTAAAAATGTTAGGATTATATAGGTTATAAGATAAATTTTATAAATATAATTTAGTCATTAGACAAAAGCTAAAAGATATTTTTGTTTTATCTATATTATCTATATTATCTAATATACTTCACAAAAAATTAAGCTAAAAAATTAAATTAAAAAATAAATGGAAAAATATCTAGCAAATACAAAAACACAATTTAAGAAAAACAATTATTAATTGAATGCAAGTAACAAGAAAATCAAGCAATTAATTAAAAATCACTATTATGAAGAATATCATATTACCATTCTTAATCTTTCATCAAATGAAATTATGACTTATTATTTTTTTAGTGGAAAGGAAACGAATAGGAGATTGAAAAGATTAAATATTATTTTATTTACCACAAAAAAATCATTTATTAATCATTGTTTTAAAAATTATTGTTTCTGAAAACTTACAATATATATTTAAATCAAATATAATTACTATCGCTAATCCAGATTTAGATTCTATCCATACATGATAAAATTAACATAATCTAAAGAAGCTATGAAAAATAAAAAATTCATTAGAGAAATGTAGAATAAAAAATCTTTAGCCATGATAATATTCTGTTCGATTAAAAAATTTAATAAATTGTTATAATTATAATGTGATATGATAATTCAGAAATTCATATATTTCTGCAATTTTTATGTAATACTTATAATTTCTGAAATTTTTATGTAATATTTACAATTTCTACAAGTTTTATACTATATATAAATACTACAAATATAAATACTTATATAAATACTGCAAAATATAAAAACATTCAAAATTATTTTTAATTATTTTTAATTATATTTTTCCTATTGAAAATAAGAAATAAATAAATCAAAATTAATGAATTAAAACAAAAATAAAATAAATTCAATAATAATACTGTAAGAATTCAATCATGCCATAATAATCGATAACTTTTAAAATGCAAAAAAAAAAAATTCAAAATGCAATCGATGAAATAAGTAAATACTTCTAATAAAATATACTGAAAAATATTATTTAATCAGATCATATATATTAATAAGATTAGATTATATTAATTTTATACCAAGAAAAAATGTATCTATTAATAATACCATAAAATAATATAATGATAAAACATCATAGAATAGTTTATATGAAGTATTTAAAGATGTTTCGAAATTTAGATATGAAATAAAGAAAAAGAGAGACGTGAATTAGACGCAAAATATAAAAAAAGAATATTATTAATTATTAATTGAATACACATAATCAATTTTTCTTGTGAATTAATATGAAATTCTTATATAAAATTTCTTTGAAAAAAATTTCTATAAAAATAACAAAAATATTTATCAGATAAAACTATTAAAGCCATAAATAAAATTGTAATATTATAATATTACAATTAATATTACAATTAATAAAAATATTAAAATAAAACATTATGATAATTCCAAAAATCTCATTGTATAAGAAAATTATTATATCCAAAATCTTTAAAAGAAAAGAAATTAAAAAATGAAAGCGAATATGATAAATATTTATGCCTAAAATATCATTTAAATATTGAAATATCAAACATACAAAAACACGATTCTTCATAAACGAAAAAAGAAAAGATTCAAAAATTTTATTGCAATGCATAACATTTTTATGAGTAATTCTCCTGGAAAGTATTTTACGTATTAATTCTTATTAATCTAATAATTTATAATTATTACTTTTGAAAAATTAATCTGAAAGAAAGTTAAATTGAAGTAAACATCTTTTTAAAAAAAGAAATTATATTCTTCATATTAATTTGTATCTTCGTCGATAAATAAATAAAATGATATATGCGATATTCGATTAATCTTAAAGAAAAATTATGTTGAAAACATACAATTTCAAATAATAAGATTATTTGTAATTGCAATAATGAAATGCAAAGGAAACTATAACAACAGACAAATAAATAAACCTATTCACTTTAAAATTTACAATACTATATAGCAATTTAAAAAAAAAAAAAATAAAAAAAGAAATTGATAATTTATAAAAGAAATGCAAATTTTTTAAAATTATTTTTTTATTAATTATAATTTTTTTATTAATAAATATAATTATTTACATGAACAAAAATTAAGAAATATGAAAGTATAAGTAAATATGAATTCTCACGTAAGAAAATAACTTTTTCATATAAAATATCAAAATAATAGAGAAATATTATTTTGTAAAAGATATTCATCTCACTGAATTCTAAATTGTTTATATTGATTCATTTTTTCTTGTTTATATGTTACTTTATAAAAATATTTGAGATATTTATAAAAATCAACTAATAAAAAATTTACGTAAATTATTTTGTTATTATTCTTTTATCATATTATATTAATATTTAAATAATCTATATATTATTATCTCTATATAATTATTTTTATGAAATTATAGTTTATTTATTATAATTATAAAAATTATATAATTTTATAAAATCTCTCAGAATTATTTTATAAATTAAGTTATCAGAATTCTAATATACTTTCAGACACAATTAAGGCGTTTAAGAGAAATATTTTAGCATGGACACCAGAAACTTAAATGCTTCGCTAACACATATTATTATTAATGAATACTATGTATATTTGAATCAGAAAAATAATTATAATATGATTGGACTATAATATACGTTGGTGCATGCATTATTTTATATATAGTAATTTTAAATATAATAATAATAATAAATAGTAAATATAATAATAAATATAAATTATAAAATATGGTTTGCATATGAAATCAGTTATAACTATCTTCATATATTAACATTATATGTGTTATGGTTTTGAATAATTTTTTATAATTTTTGGAATGTTGAATATAGAAGTATTTTTAAAATACTTAATAATGACAAATAATAAGATAATAAAATAATTAAATGAAATAGAAATGTTGAAGAAAATTTTTAATTGATATATATATATAATAGTGTTCATTTTAATATCTTCATCTTTATATTGTCAATTTTCATGTTGTTACTATTGCTATTAATTCCTAATTTTCACAAATAAAACTTTAGAATAATTGTTATAAATATTGAATAAAATAAAATGTAAATTAAATCTGATTCTTTATTAGACTATATATGTATCTCCTCTCTTTTTAAGATTTGTAAAAGTTACATAAAATATTCAGATAAATGTTTAGGCTTTCAGCACTTGAACTGCAAACATTATTGTGGTTAATTTTAATCATAGATTATCATGTTAATGTATTTAAGTCAATTGCAATAATATAATATTTAAATTTATATATAATAAGAAGTTTCTAAAACATACTATTTTACAATAATATCTAATATTGTATAACATTATTAATATATTATATTAAGAATTATAAAAAATTTCAAATTACATATCTATATCTAATCTTCAATTCTGTGTTTTGATTCTAAAATTAAAAAGTGACTTATAACTAAAATTAAATATAACAAATATTAACATTAAATATTATATTTTTTTTAATTTTCTAGCATTCATATATTTTTTACAACTTTTTTCTTTTTCATTGTAGCGTTCGAGAAAAATTATTGCAAGATGTGAACAAATACACAATATTTTAGAATCATTTGGAATTGAAAAAAATTATCGAAAAAACTTTTTTTTGTGTTACACAAACGTTAATTATGTCTAACGTAATAATCATTAAGCACTACATCGCTAAATTATTATTTTACTATTTCCATTCAATATCAAGTCGATTTAATTATTTCTACATTTGTATCAATAATAATAATTAATATTTTAGCTATTCATACTTTTACCTTATTGATAAGATAAATCATATAAAGAAAGAAACGCTTATGACTTTAAAATTATTTGAAGAATAAGAAAATAAAGGAAAGGATATTATATTTTTGAATTTAAAACTAAATTTTCATAAAAGTCTAATAATTTCTAAATTTTTCATAATTTTTAATAATATGATCAACAATTAATGTTAAATTAACTTAAATTAACAATTCATATTAAATAAATTTAATTAAAATAACTTATTAAACAAATCAATATTTAATAAACTTATAACAAAAATATTGATTTTCGTGAACAATTTCACTAATATTTTTCATTAAAAATAAAATTTATTTATATTTATGTAAATTTATTTATATTTTTTTCTTTTTGTAAGAAAGAAATTTATAAATAAATATGCGAGCAAAAAATGTTTTTGATCTTGAAATTCAAGATTAAATTTTTTATTGCATTATATTTTCGCAAGAATAAAAAGTCTCAAAAATATCATTATAATTTGTCTTTTGAAAAAAAGAATTAAATTTCCTTTGGTTGCAGAAAAAATTTATTATAAAAATATTTCAAAATTATCACATTTTTATTTTTTTCCTTTTTTTTTTCAATATTTAAATAATCGATATGATATTTCTAAAAGTATCTTTTCACAATGAAGTATATTGCGATATTTTGTTTATACATGTATTTATTCAACCGATGAGTTTAAATCAATGATTGCTACACGAAGATGAGGTAAAGTTTCAGGTTCGTACATATGTAATTTAAATAGAAGAAGGAAGAAAAAGAAAAAAAAAGGAAGCCATTATAAGAAATTTTCTAGAAAAGAAAAGTCTATAATATATAATAATGAGAATAATTCAGCGTGTAAATAGTACATTATAGTAAAAAATAGTAAAAAAAATCTATGAAAGAATTTCATTAGAGATATTTCGCTTATGATAAATATTGAATGTATCTCATTTTTTTTTTTTTGGAAACATTTTCGAGAAAGAAGATACTGTCAACATCATATAAGATACTTAAGTTTTTTTGTTGGTTCATGCAACTAAAGAAGTGATACTTTCATTGATTGTTTGATGCTTTATAATAAGGAATATGTTAGATTTCTATGTCATATGCTATTTTTATTGAAATTAATCGAAGAATATAAATAAATTTTAAATAAAATGAATTCATTTATACATTCATAATGGAAATATAATATTTTTTTTTTCAAGAGAACAATTCAGTTTTGATTCATTGAATTCCTTCGAAACTTTTTTATTTAGGCTATGAACAGAATGCGATGCAATAAAAGATTTGCTTAATTTTTAATATCAAGATTATGCTTGTATTCATTTTTATTTTTAGATTTTGATATATTGTAGAATCATAACTTTAGAATCATATAGAATAGAATCATATAGATATGGAATCTTATAATATTCTTTATACTTACTTTTTATATGATATAATTATATTATATATATAATATTATAATTATATTACAAATAATAAATTCTATATTTTTACAATTTTTACAAGAATGAAATAAAGATTGAAAATTTTTTATGTATTTTATGTAATGTGATAGAAATATGAAAAAAAGAAATATAGAAACAAAATTCTTCTAATTTTTCTGTTACATATAAAAAATGGAATGTTTTTTAATGATTTTTAAAACGATAAAATCAATATATAATTTTAATATCTTTATATTTAAAACAATTTTCTTTCATTTTTGATATAATCAAGCAATTACAAACATTAAGTTATTAAATTTTTTTTAAATTATTTTTATACAAGTGAGTCTTGTATATTTTTTTTAATTTTCAATGATTAATTTAACTTCTTTGTTAATTTATAATTCTTTTTTTTTTTTAAATTTTTGCCAAAATATAATATTTTAATGATGTCAAAATCAAGATTTTAATAACGATATAACAATTCCTGAGAAATTCCTCAGAAATTTTTTTGGTAAATATCGATAACTTTCATAGAGTCATTATACTCAAAAAATAGTTTTCTCAATCTCTATCAATAAATTACAGAATATAAATGACATTATATATTTTTATAATAATTGTTAATTTGATTTAATATGAAATGTAATCCTAGCCTTATAAAGTCTGTAAAAATATATAAAAATAAATTCTCTGGAAAACTAAATATTAGAAATTATTATAATATTTTTTAACATTTTTTTAGATCATGTTAATAATTGCAGCCATAAAATCTATTTAAATTAATTTTTTTTTCATTATAAACTGTAAAATATTTATCTTTATGCATTTTTTTCAATATATTTTTCTATTGACTTTAATTTCACTTTGATATGATTTTTATAACATTAGCTTTATTAAAAAAGATATATGATAAATTTAAATTTTCTAAAATAATATTTTTTTTCAAAATTAATATTGCATTTTACATTAAATAAACTCAACAAATGCAAAAATAAATAAATTTATAAATAATATAATTAATAAATAAGTGAGAATTTTATTATAATAAATAAATATAACTGTCTATTATAAAGAAGAATTTTTATTAGAATAAATAAAAATATTATTAAAATTATAAACAAAACTAATAAAAATACGAAACATAACTCAATATATATATATATATATATATATATATATATATATAATATGTATAAAAATATAATATAAAATATATATAATATATTATATATATAATATAAATATACATAAATATATAAAATTCTTTCTTAATAAAAAGGATTATATATATATAATCCTTTTTATTAAGAAAGAATTTTTCATCACTTCAGTATCAGAGACCCAATGCAATTTTAATCATTGTAACCAACTTTTCGTCGATCTATTCTTCCA
>NW_020555833.1:0-16072 GCF_003254395.2 Apis mellifera
AAGAATAGAATAGAAGAGTAGAAAAGAATAGAATAGAAACCAGCCAAAATTAAGCAATACTTTTCGCTTGCAATGAGCGGAAAGAATAATATAAATTATTATTATACATAAGAGATACAATCATTGCAATAATGCACTAATCTAAGGATGCTAAAATTTCCACTTATTTGGGCGAGCACATAGCTACATAGCGTATGAACCGCTTGTCATCCAAAAACAGATGAAAGATGTTTGCAAAGGGCAAAGTTTACCACTTGCAACAAACTGTGGAAATCGTTTATATCTCTTTTATCTTCGGAGATACAGCCGTTTTAATAATGCACTATTTAAAAGATTCTAAAATTTCCACTTCTTTGGATGATCATAGCGTATACTCTTAAGAATGGAGCCATGGCTGGTAAAGATAGCTTTATTTTCAACAGTTACAGTATTTTTAATAATGTAACAAAAATTAGTGAGCTGATATAATTCCATAACGCTTTCCAGAACTTTAATTTAAACAGTGATATAGCAATGGCCACTTTACAAGACACTTGCACGCCTTGCAATAAATCATCGTGGAAGCGAGCAAAGCTTCCTGCTCCAACGCGACAATTGGTCCCTCTACTCCCCTCTTAGTGTACATTTTCACGAAAAGTAAGCATTGGAAGAAAAACCAAGGCCTGTGATAGTTTTCTTTTCGATTTTAATAAATACATTTTTGTGTAAGTAACGAAAAAATAAGTCAATACTTTAAATAGAAATTTATTAGAATTAATTAGAAAAATAGAATTATTGAAATAAAATGTTCAAAATATTTACGATATTCTAAAAAATATTACAACTATAATATTGTATATATAACTATAATAAATTGTCTGATTTCCTTAATCATTATTGTGCAAAAATATTATTATCATTCAGAAACATAAATATATATACCTTTAATTTTTCAAAGCTTAAATTAAATTTACTTAAGCTTAAGTTAAATTTACAAAATATTTTCAATATTTCTGTATTTGCAAATTAACAAAATAATTTTATAGTTAAAATAAAAAATTACAATAAAAAATTAAAAATAAAAAAAATCTTAATAAAAATGCAATAAAAAATTCATGCAACAAAAACAAATTGATTTTATATGAATAAAATGGAAAAAAAATCCCTTTAATAGTGGCAAAAATAATTTTATTTGAAAGGAATATTTATAGAAATGAACAAGAAGTATTTTAATGCAAACTATATACTTTAAAGATTTATTATATATTTTTTAAACAATTTTAAAATTAAAAAAAGCAATGAAGGAATAAATTATTCCTATTATTGCATGAATTACAAATATATCTTACGAATACAATATTAACAAAATTTAAGTTATTGTAGTAAAAAGACATCGATTTCTGACCCATTAGAAATAGAAATAAAAATTAATATTTCTAGATAATGAATAATAATTGAATAATAATACTTTTTAATAATATTAATTTTAAGTTTTCTTCATATAATAAATATTAAATATTAAATATTCATGTGTCCTTTTACAATAAAATTAGAATGTTTCTTTCTTTATTTTTTCATATATACTAATTATGCCCATATAGCGAAAAAAATGTTATTAGAAATATTCTGAATGCTTTTTTCATGTGATATTAAAAATGTTCATTTAATATCACAAACTGATAGATTTTATTTAAATAATTATAATTTGTATAATTACAAATAAATTATAATTATAAATATTATATTCAGCTTTTTTATTCTAAAATTTAAAGTTTTTATCGTTATTAGTTTTCACATAATTTTCTATCAAAAATCAGATAATTTTATAGAAATTTATATTTTTTGAAAATTGAAAAGAGAGCATTTTTGTTTCCAGATTTGTGCTTTATTTAAGGAATTTTATAAGCATTTAATAATTGTGACAAAACAAAATTCGTATGAAATTATATTTGGAATTGGAAAATCGAAAAATATTATAAACTAAAGGAAGTACTTATCCTTAATATTTATAAATCCATAGAAACACTTTAACAGTATGACATAAAAAATTATTATAAATTAAACAAAAAAATACCATTAGAGATTATTATTTATCATTATTATTTTAGATTATTATATAATCTAAAATTAATCATAATATATAATTGTTTATTTAATATATAATAGTTTTATATTAAAGATAAGGAAAAAATAAAACAAAATTAATAAAATCAAAATAGAGTAATGTAATAAGTCCAATGGTAATATTGCAAAATGAATTCAATTATACCATAATTAATATCTAAAACAAAAAAATAAATTTCACAATGCAATTCATAAATTAATAAATAATTGAATAAAGTAAAATTAAATTATACAAACTGTGCATTGTAAGAAAAAAAAGTACTTTTTGCTTATTATAAAATACAATGATATAATATTATATTATATGATAGCATATGATATATTTAAAATAAATCTCAATTCCAAAATGTAAAATAATATATAAATATTATTAAATTTTATTTATTATATTGAATTTATTATATAATTTATTTATTTTATTAAATATGATTAAATATATAAAATTAAATATATAAAAAAAATGTAAAAACAAAATATAAAAAAAATATACTGATTATATTTATAATTATTATATAATTTTCTTTTAAATTGTTGTTTTTTAAAATAAAATTCTCACAAAAAGTTCTTAAAAAGAAAAAACTTTTATACAAAACGATATTACAATCTATATACATAAAATCATATAAATAAATCGAACATTAAAATATTACAGAAGATATATTAATAAAACAATATCAAAAATTGCCAATGTTTCATGACACAAAAAAAATGATAAAATCTAACAAAATTTTAAAATAATGACGAATCTGAAAATAAAAACGAAATCAGCAAATATTTATGATATTATCATAATTTATATATTAATATTTATATATTTATATATTTATATATATAAAAGCAGATTGTAATGTTAAAAAAATTGAAGTATTGAAATATATAAAAAATACGATTTTTCATAAACTGAAAAAAAAACGATCTATAGATTTCATTATAATATATTTTTAACAAAAAATTCGAGTGGCGAGCATTCTAACTCTCATCAATTTAATAATGTGGAACGCATGTAAATTATTCTTGAAAAATTTATTTAAAAGGAAATTAAATTAAAGTTAATATTTTCTTTCTAAAAACTATATGTTTCATTTTAATTTGTATCTTCATTGATAAATAAATGAAATTATACGTACTATTTTTGAGTAGTTTTAAAGAAGAATTATATTGAAAATATGCGATTATAAATATAGTTTCAGATAATATAACGATTATCTTTAATCATATTAGTCATAAAGGAAATGAAAGAAGGAGCTTATAACGATAAACAAACAGATAAATCTATTCATTTTATAATTTACAATTGTACGTAGTAATTTAGAAGGAATATAAAAATGAAAAAATGGATAATTTATAAAAGAAGTGAAAATTTTTAATAAGAATAAATATAATTTTTTTATTAATAAGTATATATATATAAATAAAAAAGTATAATTATTTGCGTGAACAAAATTAAAGAATATGAATGGTTAGTAAATATCAACAAATAAATATAGAATTTCTTTTCATGTAATTTTCTTGATAAAAACGATAGAGAATTATTATTTTTTTCAGAAAGATCCATCTCACTGACATTTGTAGATATTAAATTTATTATCTTTTTTTATCTTTTATTATTTTTTTTTGTTTTCATATTAATACAGATATTGTACATAATTTATATATTTTAAAAAAAATTTTACATTACAAATTTGAACACATATACTTTTAAAATTGTATTCACATTTGAAATTTATAAAAAAAATATTTAAAAGAGCTAATAATAATTTTATTAAACTGTAATATTAAATTTATATAATTATTTTTATGAAATTGTAAATAATTATATAATATAATTATATAATTTTATAAAAATCTTAGCAATTTTTGTAGACTTGTTTATTAGATTTTTAATATGCGCTTCTAGAAATAATAATTGATGCATTTAAAACAAAAATTTTAGGATGGACTAGAAATTCAATATGCTTCACTAATCATTATTGTTAATGAGATATTTGGTCTACGTGTATTTGAATGTAAAGGACGATTACGATATGATTGGAGTATAATATACGCTAGTATATGTTTCATTTTATATGCTACATATATAAATGAAATAATAAACATAATTTATAAATATTGATCTGCATATCAAAAGATCAGTTATAAATTGATTATGTATATTAATATTATAGGCATCATAATTTTTATAAATCTTGGAATGCTGAATATAGAAGTATTTCTAAAACAACAATGATATGTAACAATATATATAAATAGTTAAATAAACTAAACTAAAAAAGCTTGCTTATGTGGTATATACAGTAGTGTTCGTTTTAACATTCCGTTTTTGTTAATTTTAATGTTCATTATTATTTCTCTTAATTCTAAAAATAAAATTTCAGAGCAAGTATATATACTTCCAAGTAAGTATATCGGAAGTATATATATGTATACTTCCAAGTAAGTATATCGGATATATATATATATATATATTGAATTAAATTTGATTCTTTAATTGATTCTGTACTTTATTCATATACTTTTATTTATATATTTCCTATTTTTCATTTATATATTAAAATTATACTTGTCTAAATAAGCGTCAGATATTCGACTTAAACTTCAAATGTTAAAGCTGACTACTAGTTAATTATATAAGTTAATTGTATATAACGTATTAATACAATATACAATAGATTAATTTTAATAATATAATGTATAATATAATGAACAAGAAATTTTTAAAATATATTGTATTTTATAATTAATATCTACCATTATTAGAATATAATATTATCGAATATATTACACTTCATAAAAAATTATAAATAACGTATCGTAGTCTTTCATTAATATAAAATATTTTTGTTACATTATTATTTTTCTTATATTGAAACATCTGAAATTAAAAGAATACTAAATTTTTATCAAAAGTTGATATTTAAATTATTATAATTTAAAAAAAAATTGTATTATAATTTTTTATTTGAGTTCATTTTAAATGTTTTTATTTTCTCATTATTAGACATAATCTAATGGTTTCTTTTAAATGAGATCTTTTTCTTCTTTGAAAAATTTACAAAATTTTTTCCGGCATTTGGCTTTTAAAAAAAATCTATTTTTATAACTGTAAAAAATTAATATACTATTTTCTGATAAAATTTTTATTTTATCTAATTTATTAAAAAAACTTTTTTTTATCGATTTTTATGATTTTGGATACTTCGAAATCAACATTTTAAATAATTCTTTTTTTTCTCATAATTATCACTCAGTGATTTATTTTTCGAAATATTTCCAAAACAAGAATTAATTATTATTTTACATAAAATTTTTTTATACATTATATATATTATTTTTTATACTTTAACATTCACATTCATCACTTGTGCAGCATGCAGCCCATATTTATTTTTTTGTTAATATGAATATATATAGCAACAATAATTATTAACAAAATATAATAATGACTAAAAATTTATTTTATAAATTAATTTTATAAATTATGTTCATGATAAATATTCAAAATCATGAATCTTATAACTGTTTGTCATAATATACAATATAAAAAATATTTCTTTATTGATCTATTATTTATTATAATTATTTGATAATAGTCAAATTAGTTAAAAAATTATTATGAATAATAGGAAAAAATTTTTTCGCAATTAATAAATAATCATAAAATTTATGATATGTCTATTGAATGTCGATTGAATGAAAGAACTATTTCCAAATAAAATAATGTATATTTAATATTTGTTTTCATATACAAATATAGTGAATCATACTAAATACATTAAAACATGAAATAATGTTCACATTATTATATTCTGAAAATGGTATTAATTAGAACCATTTAGAAAATAGATTTCCTCACCGATTTTATTATATATTATAGAAATCAATAATTTAAGCAATTCTTTCCTATGCGTATAACTGCTGTTTAGCAGCATAATTTTTTAATCTTATTCTTTTCATATTATCTCTAAAACAAATAAAGCGGTTGATACACGAAAATGTTGGAAACTTTTTTATTAAATTTTAACAATTTATATTAGTAATAAATAAAACAAGTGAAATGAAATCGGTTTGTCTCTGCCATAATGCAGTTTACTCCGTTTCATTTCATTTAATATAACTTAAAATTATTTAAACTAAAAATTATACATGATTTATTAAAGAATAAAATTCAATTGATATTTGAATATCAATTTTCGTGTTTGTTTTCAGAATCGAAAAGTGACATACAAATATATTATCTAATATTATATATTTTTTGATTTTTTAAATTTAAATTTTTAAAAATTTTTATATTTCTTTATTTTTTTTTCTTTTTTTCATTGTACCGTTCAAGGAGAATTATTACAAAATGTGAAAAAATAGACAATATTTTAGAATTATTTGGAATTGAGAAAAATTACAAAGAAACTTCTTCCAAATAATACAAATATTAATTATATCTAGCATAATAATGATAAGTATGATTTCACTAAATTTGTTTTATATTACTTCCAAGGAAAAAAGACAATAATTCGATTTAAATATTCTCATATATATAATAAGAGCAATTATGTATTTAGGGATTTTTACTTTCATAATATTTGTAAGGTAAATTATATATAAAAGAAAAATGCTAATGAAATTAAAAGTAAATGAATAGAAAAATATATATTTAAGAATTATTAAATATATTTAAGATTATGTTAAATATATTTAAGAAATATATTTAAGATTATGTTTTTTTTTCAAAAATACATAATGATATATTTTAACTTATGGTAATATAATTATTAAGTGTCAGATTATATAATTGATGAATTTGAGAAATATTTATTTTTCATGGATAATTATTAGTATTTTATATTAACAATTACAAGTTTATGTATATTTTTTCCCCAAATATTCTTATATACAGAATATATAAAAAATATGTGTAAAGAACGTGATGATTATAGCGTAATATTATGTATTTGGATCAATGAGAATTTGATAAATAAAAATGCGTGCAAAAATGATGAAGTCATTTTCACGTACTCTTTATAGATTTTTATCAAAAATATAAAATCATGTTATAACATATTTTATATTTATTATTTATGTATTCCTTAAAGTACTATGAGCAATTAAAAAATTACTTACATTATTACAATTTTTATAAAAATGAAAGAAAAATTATTTATATATTTCTGTATTTTGATACAAAAAAATGAAGAAATGAAATGTAGAAATAATATTTTTTTTTTATATGAAAAAGTAATATTTTTTGTTGCATTTTAGATTGTGATAAAATGAATATATAATTTTAATCTTTACATTTAATATTCATTAAATTTCTTTTTTACTTTTCATCATTTATGATCGAATAACCACAAATTAATAATTTAATTAATAATTAAATTATTTAAATTTTTTCTATCATCTCCATTCAATATGTAATACATATATAACAAAATTTTAATATCAATATCTTTTGTGATGAATATTTTTATTGTTAAATGAAGTACTTTTCGAATTAATTAAACTAACAGTGGTTTTATATCATTTATAGACTATATTATACAATGGCAATAATTATATATAATAAAAATTTTGCATGATAAAAAAGATAAAAAAGTCTACGAAATCAAACCGAAATTATAACTATAGTAATACTTTATTGTATTATCCTTTATCGTGTTGCTAATGTAAAGAATCTATTAATCATAAAAAAAAAAGTAATCTAATCGAAAATGGATCAATATGTATCAATAATTGAATCCAAATTATTTAATTATAGATGTTTCCATTCTTCAATATATAATTAAAAATAAAATTATCAAAAATAAAATTATATTTAATAATAAATATTAAACATAAAGATATTAAAATTATATTTTTAGGTTATATTTTCATATATACTAAAATATAATTTCAAAAAAATTTTTTTTCAAATTTATCAAAAAATTTTATTCTTTCCATTTTATTTTCTAATTTTTGTTTTATATCATATTCTAGAAATACATAAGATTTTTTGTTTCATTCTTGAAAATTATAAAAATATGAATTAATTTAAAACATTAGTTATATTTTTTTATAATGCTAATCATATTTAAGATCATGTTTCAATCATTATTATTTTCAAAATTATATTATTTAATTTTTTTTTGAAGTATTTTAGACGACAAATTGCATAAAATGAACGAAATGAGCTATCAAATAGAACGAAAGATATTGATATAAGATACGAGATACAATTACATGTGGCACATAAATTTATAATTATAATGGAGTATTACAAACATTTTGGAAACATTTTGTTCAACATTTTCTTCAAGTTATAAAGTGAGATCACAACAATGTAGAGAATTTTATAATATTATTGAGTTGAGAAACTTCAAAGAATAGATGGCTTCAAATATTTTTAATTTCTTGAATGTTTGTATTTACAAATAATTGTAACATGTATATCAGACTAATCAAACTAATTTATTTTCTCATTGAAAGTGATATTACCGATATCAAATTTTATCAATATTTATTATTAAATGAATTTTTTATGTATATTATTGAATTTATATTTATTATATATTTTATTGATTTTAATTGATATATTCATATATTTTATAATTTTTTAATATAAAACTAATATTTTTTCATATTATAGAAATTAATAGCAAAGATATTGGGTTAAGATCTAATTAATCAGAACTTTTAAGGATTTATATTAAGTGTTACAAGATACTAAAATTAAATACTTTCAAAGATTTATTAAATTTATTAGACTTGAAATAGCACGAAATAAATTTGTTTTTTAAATCGTATTAAACGATATCATAGTTCCATAATTCATATAATAATTCAATAATTAAAAAATGAGAGTTTATTGATTAGTTTTCTATGAATCCTCTTCTGAACAGTTTTCTACTATAATTTCTATTTAAATATCCAATATAGCAGATGCAATTAAAATATTGTTTTTACTTATTATTTTTAAAAAATAAAATTTTGCATTTTATTTACAAAAAAATGAAATTTTAATCTTTTTTAGTTAATGAATTTATTATAAAAAGGATTGCCATTTTATGTAAAAAGTATCATGATAAAATAAATATTTAAACTAAAAATTATTTTATCAAAACGAATATCATAAGATACAATACTCTTTTTTCTGAAGAAATATTTTAAAAAATATTATAAAATAAATAAAAAGATATGAATGATAAACAAATATGTATCAAGTTTATATTATTATTGTGATAATTTGACATATGTGGGAACACGTAAAAGATAATTGAAAATTATATCTGGGATTATCTTATATGTATAATTTTTTTCTTTTTTTTTTTTTTTTGCGTATTTTAAATATCTGATTATTTTCCTTTCTCTTATCGATGACGATTATATTGATAAATATGATAATATAACGAAAATAAAATAATAATATTAATATTATTTTATATGTATATTAATATTGATACTTTCTATTAATCTATTTTTTTTCTTTTTTTATCTACTAAAGGTATGTCCATTTTGAGATTTTAAAATTTAATCAAGTATATATTTATTAAATTCTATTTGAGTTAATAATGCAATTTTTATTATTATTGTTTGCATTTTGTAATGAATATTTTCATTTAATGTCATTAAAATTTTCAGAAGCGTTATCTGATAAACAAAATATAGGATTTTTAATATAGATGTCTATATTCTACAAAATATATATAAGAATTAATATACAGATATGCTAAAATTTTAAGTAGAAATAACAGCATATTTGCTTCGAAAACTAGATATTTGCTATTTAGATAATTTCATTAGAGACGAGGTAAGATTCACATTAATGTAATAAATTGAATTAAAATTTACCTTGATTTATTTTTGCCAAAGATTATATCTATATATGTAATATCTTTTTATTGATTTTCATAATTTTAAAACACATTTACAAAATCATCATTATAAATATTTTTTAAATATATAGTCAGTTTAATCCATAATAATAAATTTATGATGTAATAATAAAGTTTTGAATTATTTTGAAAAAAATTTTATATATTGTGTTATTGAATTATATTTATATTTATACAGGATATAAAAAATTATTTGTCATTAACTTTGGAAACATTGATTTTACAAGATAATTTTATATATCTTTGGATCGGTGGAAATCTGTTTAAAAAGTGATTGTAAAATAGATTTTACAATTGTATCAAAAAAAATTGTATCATTCATCATGAAAAATAACAGTTCCAAAGAAACCATGAGTTTCAAATGTATTATTCTCTTACAAAAAAATATTTATTTAAATGTATATTTATAAATTTATTTATTTAAATTTATTTTATTTACAGAATATTTTTTTATAAAATAACTTTTTTTGAACGAAATGAAATTGTAAAATGTTATAGAATTTAATATACATTATGACACCTTCATTTGTACTAAAATGTTTCTGCCACTATTTCAATTGTTTATACAAACGCAAACGTATAAATAGATGTGTCATCTATCATAATAATTGTTGATAGAGATTTTATTTCAAAATTCAGCTTTATGTTACAACTTCCAAATTATAAGAAGAGAAAAAACAATTTTTTTAAACAAGAAACAAATGTTTCTTTTCAAAATTGTTCTTTACCAAAACATTTATTAATTATTTATATATTTCAAATATTTCAATTTTATTATTTCTATTTATTAATTATTTGTATATTTCAAATATTTCAATTTTATATTTCAATTAAATTTTATAAATAAAAATTAATAATTTTTTTAAATTTATTTTTAGCTAAAGTTTTAATCAAATAACTATGCTCTAATATAAAAAATAATATAATATAATAAATATAATATAATAAATTTAAAAAAATAAATATTCTTTGTTTTTAATAAATAAAACTTTTTTATGATATTAATTTCTGCTGAATTTTTAAAAATTGTAAAATTTGTATTATATATTTTTATCTTTTATTAAATATTAGATTGAGAATATATTAGATGAGAATAGAGAGAGAGAGAGAAAAAAGAAATTTATATATATATATATATATTTTATAAGAAATTTACTTCTTTTATATTATATACTTCTTTTTTCTTTCCTTTTACTTTTAATATAGTTATTAAAAATAATTTGTTTTTTTTATATATATTATATATAGTCAAAAAGATACACAAAAATGTTACACAATAATATAATCTGTATCGGTTGCTATATATAGTTATTGTATTTCTAATAATATTAACTCTTTGTAAATTTCTTTTTTCTCTTTGTTCTATAAGAACATTAAAAATAACATTCAATTTTTATATATGTATATTCTGAATTATATTTTTATAATATATAAGAAACTGAAACTTAATTAAATTTTATAGATTTTTTAATCCATAAATTTGAAAAATGAAAAATGAATGAATCGCCATATTTTTTTGCTGCGTATACACATGTAAATGGATTTTTATTAAAAACAAGAGAATAATAAAAATGGCTATTGCATTTATTCTTTCCGATAATACGAATGACATCGTTGTCTATATATATTCAGTTTTTTATTTTTGCAATTTAAACGATTCATATCAAGATATGATAACATATTTGATATATATTTAAAATGTATTATATTATATATTATATTGTATCTTGCAATATATCATTTTTAATGTAATTTGAAAAAAAGTACAATCAAATTTCTCCTTCTATGCATTTTCATTATATTAAATAGCAATAATAATATAATATATAATATATAATAATATAATAACACAATAATTAATAATAACAATATGAAAGTAAAATAATACGATAACAAAATCTATTTTTATTATTAAAGAATTTGATTTGCTTAATTCAAAAATATTTCTCTTAAAGACTATTTTATATTGCTTTTATAGCTTATCGAATAATTTCATTCGAAATCTAACTTTAATTTCTATATTTAAAATCTTTTAAAGAAATTCAATGAATGATAATCCATCGATATTGCAGAAAAATATATTATAAAAAAAGTGAATTTTCGAATATTCAATCATTGTATCATTTTGTAATACAAAAATGCAGATTATTATTGTTTTCATAAAAATCATATCATATCATATCATAAAAATATTGTAAAGCTTGCCTCTATCTTACATCTAATATTTTTTATTGATGAAACAAAATTAAACTAATCATTATATTTCATTTTTTAATCTTCAGTTCACTGATATATTTAATGATCTATAGAATTGATTTAAGTATTGATTGATTTTTTGTTATATATTATTGTTTATTTGTTATATAAATCAAGCAAATTTGTATTAGACCAAATTTTTAGAAAGGATGCAAATAATTGTAAAAAAACATATTGAACTTTTTTAACTTGAAATATGTAATAGAATTACACGAATTGTTCCCGTAGATTTTAGCAAATAGATAGATTGAATGTTATTTATGAATTTAATAATTTAATTTAATAAATAAAATAATATATAATTCATAAATTTAAATAACGTGTTGTACACTACTGAATATTATACAATTTGCGGTAAGTTATTTGCAGTATGTTTCTCTTATATAAATTATATAAATATTAAATAATAAATTACATATAATACATTATATATTATATTATTAAAATTATATTTAAAAAAATAATCTAAAAAAGTAATATAAGATTATTATTTCGTTAATACAAAAGTGATATTATGATATGATAAATGTAACTCATCAATTTAAATGCTTTTAATTCTAATATCATTTCATTTAATCTAACGCAAAATTACTTAGTAAAATTATTATAGGACATATGTATGGAATCATTTTGATATGTAGAATCATTCAAAGATATTTATATTTTATAAATATTCTATATATATATATAATATATATATATATATATATATATATTATATATATATTTAGATTTCATTTTTAACCGCTATTCAATAATAATCTATTATTCATATTCAAATATTAATAAAAATATCGAATTTACATATTATATATTTCCGTACTAATATAATAATAATTATTATATAATAATATTTATTATTTATTAATTATTAATATAGTAATGATTATTTCAAATAAATTCTTTTTTCTAATTTAATTTTTTATTTACGTTTGTTTTATTGTTTAATTTTATTTAAATATTTTTAGAATGTAAAAAATACTATGAAATGTGAATATATATTGATGTATGTGATATATGATGTATGTGATATATGAATATTTTTTCAAACTTTTTCTTTTTTATATACTACATAAATATTTATACTTACATAAAACATGAACACAATAATCTCCATTTACAATTTGTTACTATAAAAACGTTTACAGAATAAAAATTAATAATAACAATAATTCAGATGCAATAATTTTTCTTATAACTTTTTTCGTCTTATAAAATTTACTATTGATGGTTATTCTTAACAATAGATTATCAACAATGGTGAGTTAGGTGAATTTATAATTTCATTATTTATTTAAAAATTTTTCTTAATTTTTTGATGCTATAATTTTATTTGGTTGTATTAGTACAAATAAGTTCGCCGTCAAGTTTGATGAAACCTTTAAACAAAAGCTTGTAAGATTATTTTATGATTTATTATTGCTAAAATCATAATTTACTTTTACATTTCCTAGCACATCAATTGTAATTTTAAATAACAAAGTAATAAAGAAATTGTTGGAAAAAATTTAATATTCATTCTTATATAGTTATATAATATTTATGTTTAAAATTAATATTTAATATTTAATATAAGTGTACTTTTTCTTTTTCATTTTATTAGATTTATATTTCATCTTTCTATTTATTTCAGAATGATAATTTTCCTTTACCACTCATAAATTCGAAACAACAATAATATTGAGATTGATGATTCTTCTTATTTAATATCATGTTACAATCTAAAAAAACCAGAAATAAAATTTTAGATGAAGAAAAAATAGTAGCAAGATATAAAAGACAAACATGTTATTTTTGCAATTCTAAAATTTGAAAGAAAAATTCAAAATATAAGTAAAGAATATAATCACGAAAAAATATCAATTTTTTAAATTTGGTAATTTGTAAGATTTTGTATTTTAGAAATAATTTTTTGATATTGCAACTGAGACGTACTAAATATATATATATATATATAAAAATAGTCAAATTTATTTCTCCATAAAAGATTTAATCCACTCTTTTTCAATTTCGAATATAATTTTTCGTTATATAAAAATACATAGATCTTCGCGACTAATAAACTAATGTTTCCATTAAATGGCTGCGATCATTTTAAAATATTTTAAATAATACAGCTATTATTTTGTATGATGATTGAAAATCACAATAAATAAGATTAAATTAGGACAAAAATGTCAAAAATAAAAATTATATATATATATATATGTATATAAAATAAAAATTATATATTATATATATATATATATATATATATATATATATATATATATGTATATATATAATTTTTATTTTTGACATCTAATAAAATAAAAATTATATATATATATATATATATATATATATATATATGTATATATATAATTTTTATTTTTGACATCTTTTGTCCTAATTTAATCTTATATATATAATTTATCTATATATATACATATATATAATTTTTATTTTTGACATCTTTGTCCTAATTTAATCTTATTTATTGTGATTTTCAATCATCATACAAAATAATAGCTATATTATTTAAAATATTTTAAATGATCGCAGCCATTTAATGGAAACATTAGTTTATAGTCGCGAAAATCTATGTATTTTTATATAACGAAAAATTATATTCGAAATTGAAAAGAGCGGATTAAATCTTTTATGCGAGAAATAAATTTGACTATTTTTTATTATTATTGCTATTATTAAAATTAAAATTATTATATGATTTATTTTTTTACGATATCTTTAAAATTAATTTATAAAACAATATAATACATTTATATTAAATTAAAATATTATAATAAATTAAAATATTTTTGATAAGATTTAGAAACTCATTCTATGGATCTTTTGGAAAAAATGCAAAAATAAAATAAAGAATTTTTAAACAATGAAAATTAGAATGATCAAAGTTATAACGAGAATGATTTTAATATATACATGTAATCTAGTATTTTAATTATAATCTTCTTGACTTGAGTTTATTTTCCTTCGGATTTTTTTCTTAAAATTGAAAATTGACAATTATGAATAATTTTTTAAAATATGAATGTTGAAGATTATAAGATATATATTAAAAGTAGAGAAAAATAAGCGATAATAGCGAATAATATATAAAAGAAATGTAATAAATGTATAATAAATATATAATAAATGTGTAATAAATGTATAATAATAATGTATTTAATGTTAAAAATTTGTTTGATACACGTGCGTACATTCGTCACGGAAAATTTATTCATACATAAATATTATCTACTTCTTTGATTATCTTTTGTTAAAAGCAAAATGATTTATTATTATTTTTTAATATAGTTCTTATACTTGAAATTTATTTTTAATGTAAAATCAAAACTTATATTGATAAAAAATTTTTATTATTTTCATATTGGAAGTGAATTGAAATATTTTCATTTATATTATATTTTGTTAATATGTTTTAAGATCAATTTTTAATATATAATTTGTAATTTTTAATTTTTTTTATTTTGTAATATTCTTTATATTGTTCTATATTTAAATTATTTTATATGTTTATATATATTAAACAAAAATATATATATATATATATTTTTATACTTCAATATAAAAAATAGTTATAGAAAATTATGCAAATATTTTAACTTGAAAGAGGACATTTAGATAAATTATATAATACATATATAATACATAATTATTTATGTTTTCAACATTTATTACTCGCGAGATTTATAAACAAGTTATTCGGAAAAATTTTTCATATAAAAAATTTTTTTATTCTTATCTCGCGCAGATCTTTATTATATCTAAGCTAAAGACGATGTTATTTGAGATGACTGTTTTGAGAATTTAGCCGACAGATTCAACGATAACATTATTCTAGT
>NW_020555834.1:0-14199 GCF_003254395.2 Apis mellifera
AAAAAAGTAATGAAAAAAGTAACTCTCGCGAAATATTTCACGGATGAATGAAAATTTGAGAAATATTAAAAATACGACATTGTCAAGAATAAATAATATCACGAAATGCGACGAAACAGAATAGATGCAATATTTTATGAGAATTAGCATCACATTTTCCGAAATATCAATCTTAAAAAAGTTCAGAGTGTTTTTTTTTTTTTTTTTGCAAGTTATCTAGCAAGAATATAATCTTCATATGTATAAAATTAACGTGTTAAAAAAACGTTAAGTAAAAATACATATGCGCGTATGTATCATATATAACTTTAAAAAAAAAAAATTTCAACTACGAAAAATATAATCGCGAACGCAGCCAATTAGCTCATATTATGTACTATAAAATTTAATAATTGTATCAATGATACGATTATGAATTATATAGCAAATAATTATGATTTCCCAGGTCTCACCGTCTTGGAGGTTGCTGCGAATGGAGACCCACCTATCCACGGTCCCATCCACCCTCCTTTATGCAAAAATTTATTTCAAATCATTGATAAATGTTCCTTTTGATGTAGGTGTGCAAAACGTTCAATTTTTGATCGTTCTGCAAAACAAACAGCAAAAGGAATCACAAGGAAAAAAAACCGAAACTAAACCTGAAAATAAAAATTCAATTATATCTTAATCTAATTATATACAACTCTGCGAGATTACTTTGTACGTATATCAATGTTATACATTATTCATAATTATGAAATTTAAAATTAAAAAGAAAAAGAAATCGAAAAATCGAAAAATTTCACACAGAGTTATATCTATTTTATTGACCACCACCACCTATAATATAACAGTACTGTTATACCATTTATTATGCATGCATTTTCAAATTCTACTTTAAGCAGCAATATTTCTACATTATAGCAGCAATTCTACAAGCCATCTACAAAGCCATCTACTTTATTCTATATACACAATTTTCACATAGAAAATTTCATAATATTGATTAAACTTAAAAATATCATAATTGTAATTCTCTACAATTGCAATTTAATATAATCCTTGAGGAACGTTAACTTAAAATAGCTTCATCTAAATCTATAATAATTTCTTGGTTATATTAATTAAATATTTGTTTTAATCTCTACTTGGCATTGATTAGAAATAATATTTGTATATAACAATACAAAGATTTGTTAAGCGAATCTACTTACAGAAAAATTTAAATAAAATCAAGGGTTATATCAAATACAAACATTCCTCATTGATTTCACATTCATTCCATACAATCTTTGATTATAAGAATTTTACAATATTCAAATGTACAAATATACAAATATACAATTTTACAAGGATTATATTATAGAATTAAAAGGATTTTACAAAATATATATTACTGCATTAAATTTTTATATATTTTATAAAGTAATATAAAATATATAAAAAGTTAGTGTAGGAACATATACTTTATAAAATCTTTATTAATTTTCTATAATATCTTATGTTATACTTATTACTATATAAATATATATATTTATATTAATTAATATATAAATATATTAATTAATGTAAATATATTTATTTTCCAATTGGATTACATACATAGAATCAATATACGTTTTTCCTTTCTAATATTAAAAATGCTTTCTATTCATGTTAAGGGGCCCCTTTTATTAACATGATATTAACATGATCAAGAAAAAGAAAAAAATAGCATATAATAAATACAGAGAGCACGTTATATATACTGAGTCACAATAATACCTGAAACAAACTTAATCAGAAAATTAGTGAAATAATTGAAAAAAGAAATGAAACCAAATAAAATTTTATAGTCTGGAATGATATAAAAAGATAAATTTTATAATGAACATTCACCATAATTGATTATAAATATTTCTAAATATTCTAAATATTTAGTAAAAAGAATTAAAATTTTTGCTATTGAAAAAGTATATATATTATATATATATATATATATATATATATATATATAATTATATATATATATATATATATATATATAATTATATATATATATATATATATATATATATATATATATATATAATTATATATAATTATATATATATTTATATTGTGACAATATTTTCTGAAACAAACTCAGAGGTGCGATAAGGAATGCTGAAAAAGAAAAAATTTAGTAGTCAGAAGGACTACTGAAAATAAAAATATCTTCCACTCGATAAAAAAACCGAACAAACCGCGAGTGGAATATTTATTTTGTATTGCAACACTAATAAACTATTATTTTTTTTTAATATAAAATCAATCGCGACGAGTGCTTTATTTGCAATAATAGTTAATTTACAATTAAGGAAAAAAAACATAAAAAAAAAAAAACTAGAAAATACTCGAAGAAAATCAATTCTTTACGCAACATTACTCTAATGCACTCAAATTTAAATAACGCAACACTAATGACGAAAAATCCAATGCAGTCTTTTTAAAGACTGGTGTCGTACAATCACCCTTGTAGCTATTTTAGCCACTTAAGGTGATTCAACAGGAACAACAGGAACATAAGTACTTCCACAATCCATGTGGAAGAAATTTGGGCATTCAATATATTCGCAACACTACTTGTACAAACGCGATTATTTATCAACGCTACACTACTTTTTAAAACAAATTCAATAAAAATCATTATTTCTATGCAATTAGAAAGCTACTAATAATTAAAAATAGAAAAATTAATAACAAGTGATAGTATGAACAATATTTTATAAGAAATTATAACAATTTATAATAAAAAAAGTCGCGATATATCATAATTCGCAACACTAATACAAACGCGATTCTCATTTAACGCAACACTAATGCAAACGCGATTCTCATTTAACGCAACACTAATGCAAACGCGATTCTTGTTTAACGCAACACTAATGCAAACGCGATTCTCGTTTAATGCAACACTAATGTAAACGCGATTCTCATTTAACGCAATACTAATACAAACGCGATTCTTATTTAACGCAACACTAATGCAAACGCGATTCTCATTTAACGCAACACTAATAAAAAATCGCGATGCCCATGATGACTGGATCTGGATGATGGGCCTGCATGCAATAGGCCAGACACACAACACACAATTACTACGTATACTAAAACGAGCACAATGACAAAATAGTAACAATGACTTCCCATCCTTTGGACCCAAAAAACAGATCCAAAAGATGAGGAGCCATTCGTTGCAGCCCCTCTTCGTGACAGTTTGTCGAGGCCTCTTCGGTCTTCCTCCTTCGGGCGCAATGCCCGCTGAAACTTAAATCTAGGCTCGAGACTCACTAACCGCAAATCAAAGAAAAAAAGAAAAAAAAAAGGACTAAATCGCGAAAGCTAAGTGCACATAGACAACCAACTATCAATTATGACCACCGATCGTATATGTGCAGAATCTCGAGCATAACGTTCGTTTCGAATTTACCTCGCGACCGCGACCGCGGAAATTCGAAAAATCGATGAATAAAGCCAAATACGAATGGCATGCTCCATTCGTATATTCCAGCTTCATCCTCGATTTTTCAAATTATATTTCCTGAAACAAGTTGTCACGCGAAAACGCGCCTACCCGACCAGAGACTGTGACAACCTGCCCGGCCCTACCTACTTATAATTAACAGACACACCAGAAGTATACTACCTATCCTACCTAACCCTATATTTAAAAATATGGCAAAACAGGCATACCAACACATTCATTCCACGATTCTCACGCATAATACTCGGGCGCAAAAGCCTACACTAGGGAAAGCGTCCCGGGACACCTCCGACACCCGAGCTTGGCATACTACATTCACACTCTAAGGGTACGTACCATTTTCACTGAAATCAATTGACGATGGCTAATGACCATTGCGTGAAATGCGATAAAAACACGTATATATCTTAATTTTAATTATGAATATTTATTAATAAATTTCTTTTAAGAAATATATCTTTTAAAAATATCTTTTAAAAAATTAAATTATTAAAATAACATGAAAATTTGATCATTATTGACCATTATCATTTTCAAAAATTGAAATTTCAAAGTAAGAATTAATATTGCGTACAAATATTGTTATTGGAAATGTTGTGACATTAATCAATGAATATTTTAAATATTTCAATTTATAATTATATTGTATTATGAAATGATAAATGAAACGACGCAATTCCACAGCCTAACCATACACACATAATGTGGAAAATACGTCGTGCACGATACACTAACGCATCGTCAATCGCTAAAAAATGTTTATTAGCTTATAAACTAAGATCATCATACCCATCACCTCTCTCTCACCCAAGTAGCACTTGGGCACGTGAGTGAGATCCTGGCAATAGACATGGAAGGGGTTAAACCTGAAAATCCTGAGCTAAAAAAAAGTATTAGTGCAAATTTAACGGGCTAAAATTGTATCATTTCATTTCATTCTTTAGTAAATATTTTATTTAATAAATTTAATGAATTATTGAATTATTAATTTTAAAAAATAAAAATACAATAAGAAAGATATTTATTTATAATAATTAATAATATAAAATTATTGACTCTAATTTTTATGTATCTTTTAAATATTAATGAAATATTAATGAAAATAACCTCAGGCGATCTCTTTATCAAAGCATACGTTCGAAAATGAAAAGTCAATATGCAAAACTTCTTGCTTTGATTTAGAAATCTACCTGTCGCGAAATATCTTCTTGCACATATATTTCATACATTTCTTTTTTACGGAAAAAATTACATATTTTTTAATTTAATTTAATTCATATCACACTTATTATAAATTTACCAACATTAACATATCAAATAATTATATATTTTATTATATTATATATTATGATTAAAAATAAAATTGAAAATTATTTATTATATTAATAATGATAATATGCATTTTATCGTATAATTGATTTTTTTATCCATTATATAACAACATTATATAAATGTTGAAAGACATCCTTTTTCACTACAAAAGATTTAATTAAAATCAATTCAATATTTCTCATTTATTCGATTATTCCTTTTTATTACTAAATTCATATAGTTTGATTCATATAGTTGTTTAATCTTTATTTTACAAATGATTACACAAGCATTTTCAACTATAAACAATCAAACTAATTTGTATCGTTCATACTAATCATATCAAAATAATTAGATGTATATTATATAATATTAATCAATATTATCTTAAAAATTGCGCGACGTGCAAGAAGATCTATCCTGATCTAATAAATAAAACACAAAAAATGTTACTATTCATGGGTATGATAAATACCCACGGTCACTGTGCTCGTGCAAAAATCTACGTATACAACCAATCACTCGTGCCGATTCGGATCTTTCATCCTACGACATGATTGAATGATCGGAGGAACATAAATGCATGCGACTCACCAATGATGCGAAGAATCTGCATTGTCGTGGCCCAAGATGTCATCGTCAAAGTAGTCATCATCAGGAACTGGAAATTATAACAAAACATGAAACATTATAATTAAAACGCAATATTTAAAAAAGTTGAATTGTAATATATATATAATTACCTCTTCGCGTGGTGGATGATTGCCCTATTCCTTCGAGAAACACTGACTCTACCCTGTACCGAAAACGAATATTTAAAAAAATAAAATAAAAAATAAAAAACTACCATCGCATCGATTTGAAACATAGGCGACGAACAAGCACTGATTCTAGTTTCGCGAATAATTATGATAATTTAATTAGAGCTATTGTGCTCTAAAATATTAAAAAACTGTTACGAAGCAAACACTGAATCTATCTGATCGCATTGCGCGCGATCAAAAATATTTTTTAAAGTTGAAGTCCAGTAGAAATGTTCTTAAACACCGGCAAAGCATCTTTAACAAAATATAAAATATTATATGTAATTATTTTTTTAACAATATTGATAAAATAAAAATATTGAAATAATAAAAAAAAGAATCTATTAAACTTCAAATTCTAATATGAATAAAAATTGAATATCTAATAAACTATAATAACGATAACAATTTATAATAGAAAATATATATTATAATAAAATATATTATAATAGAAAAGAGTAAGTATCTACTGATTCTATTTCAATGAAAGAATTTAAATTTCTTTAAATTAAAGATTGCTTATATTTTTTAACCAATTAAAGCAAAAGAATAAATAAAATTTATAAAAATAGTTACCTCTTCGCGTGATGGATGACTGCCTTATTCCTTCGAGAAGCACTGACTCTATCCTGTACCGAAAACGAATATTAAAAATAAAAAATAAAAAAAATAAAAAACTATTAACGCGTTCGTTTAATTTACAATCGGCGAACAAACACTGACTCTAATTTCCCGACTTTGATAAATAAATTTAATTAGAGCTATTGTGCTCTAAAATATTAAAAAACTGTTACGAAGCAAACACTGAATCTATCTGATCGCATTGCGCGCGATCACAATAATTGTCTGGAAATAAAGCTTTATTAGTAATGGGGGGGAATGTATAGAAAAAGAAGCAAAATATTTTTTCTATATTTTTTCTTCTTCTTTCTATCAAACATCTGTTTCAGAAAAAAATTGTCATTTTATTGAAACTATGGATTGATTATTATTAATTTTTTTATGAATAAAAAAATTTCATATACAAGAAAATAGAATATATATTATTAAAACAAAACTATTAATATATATGGTGAATGTTCATTATAAATATTCATTATATTATACTTTGAAATAATAAATTATATCATAAAAACCATTGAATAAAGATAGAATAAATGAAAAAAACGAAATACATACAGTACGCAAATGAAACATCAAATTTCTTGAAAAAGTACGTTGGCGTCCATATTGAAAATTTTCCCGCCTTTCAAATTACCAGTAATCAGGTAATAATCTATTAGAAAGAAAGAAAGAAAATAAGAATTTTCAAATATATATGAAATAAAATAAAATTAATCAATCATATATTAAAATAAAACAAAAATCATGCACAAATTCCATCTTAAAAAGACATACGAATTAATTAAAATCTTAACTAAAATCCTAACCGTCGACGAATTACCGTTAACGAATTAGAGGGGGTGGGGGAAGGGGGTGTATGCGCGCGCCGCAAGTCTAAACCTGTCGAAACCTGTCGAAGCATGTCGAAATATTTCGAACTAATAAAAAACGCGAACTCTCAAATTCTTGGAAAAGCGATATTATGAAAACAAATGACCCTCGAAGCATTGAACAAAAAAGAAAAAAAATATATAAACATTACGAAGTGATGCAGAACATATTCAGGCACAAAATACGTGTATAATATGAATATATATTAAATGCGCAGTATTGCAAATATATCGATATATTTCGAATATGATAAAATAAAATTCACTTTATGCACGTTCGTTTCAATATGGACAAAAAAATTACAAAAATATATTCTAAATAAATTTATTCTAATAAATTTATTCGTTAAAAGATATATTAACGTGAAAAAAATCAGTCATAAATCGTTATAATGTATCGTCAATCTATTTTTCCTTCCAAGCAAATAATTCTATCCCGAGCAAATAAATTCTTCCAAATAAAAATAAAAATCGTAAAACAAACGTATAAAATAAAAACTATACTAAAATGAAGCAACAAGTGAATTCGAATCCCGATTCAACGAAGCACGAAATACCGGTAATCTCGACGGAAACGAAAATCGGAAAAAAACACAAAAAAATCCCAAATACTAATTAATTTCGACACTACAATAATAAATAAACTATTAAATAAACGAAAATGATAATAATTTATAAATTTAATGATAAAATATGATCAAAATTACTTACTGCGCAGTAGAATTTTCGAAGCCGGCAGCGACGACACGTCCACTCACTATCACTTTCCACAGAAAACTGACCCCCGCCCGCCAAAACTTTCTTAGGAGCCTTCTGATTGGCTGACATTGTACGATTCGATAATCGAAATCGCATAGAAAATTAAATTTATTGCATAATATATTTTATTTATTTTAATTTATAATATTAACTAAAAAATTAATTTACTAATATATTATTAAATTTTAATCTATTATTTTTTTCTTTAATTCTTGTATTTATATATATATTTTTATTAATTTTTTATTCATTAACTATCGATTTATCGATTATCAATTTATCGATTTATTTGTTAAATTATTTATTTCTCTAATGATTTATTTTTAAATATTTTTATAAATTTCTTTAAATTGCTTATTTATATACATATAAAATTAATTAATTTTTTATTTTATCATTTTTTGTACAATTATTTATAAATTTATTTGCATAATATAATTGTTTATATACTTATTTATCCATTTGTCTAATGACATTGTCTTATTCATAGATATTTTTATAGATATTTTTGGCCTATTTATTCAAATATGCATCTATTTATTTATTTTTTTTGTTCATTTATTTGATTATTTATATATTTATTTATTGATTTGTGAAATGACTTATTTGTACACTTTATTAATAATGTCCATTTATGTGTGCATCAAATTCATTCATATATTTATTTATTCCTTCCCTATTTATTTATATTTATTAATTCTTTTATTAAATCATTTGTCTACTAACTTATTTATAGATTTTTTTATTTTATTCATTTATGTATGCATCAATAAAAATATTTATTTTCTCTTTTATTCCTTCTTTCATTTAGTTATATTATTTATTTTATTTATATATTTGTTCACACATTTGTCTAATGATTGTCTTATTTATATAAACTTTTTTATTAAATTTATTTATATACACATCAAAAAAAGTGTTTATTCATTTATTCCTTTCTTCATTTAATTATTTATATATTTAATAATTCATTTGTCCATTAATTTATTTATAGACCATCTTATTTTGTTCATTTATGTATATATCAAATTTATTTATTCATTTAATTATTTATATGTTTATTCACTAATTTATATAATGATTTATTTGTAGACTTCTATGTTTTGTTCATTTATATATTGAAAAATTTATTTATCTATTGCTTCATTTGTTTAATTATTTATATATTTACTCAATTATTTGTTTAATGACTTTTCTATTTTATTTATTTATACATGCATCAAAATTATTTATTTCATTATTTTATTTATTTTTATTTATTTAATTATATAAATATTTATTCATTCAATTGTCTTGTCAATGATTTATTTATAGACTTTTTATATAGTTTTGTTATAAATGCATTAAATTATTTATTTGCTCATTTATTTATTTATTTGCAGTATATATTTTATTATTTACAGTATATACTAAATTATATAATAGTTTTTTAATTATTATATGTATATTATAAGTTTACATAAAAATTTAGATATAAATCATGAACAAATAAAGGAATTAACAAAATAATTAAATAAAAATAAATAATAAAAGTAAAAATAAATATGTATATATAACTTGATGCAAATATAAATGAACAAATAAAAAAAGTTTAGAAATAAGTTATTTATTAAATGAATGATTAAATATATAAATTATTAAACAGAAGTGATAAATATATTTTGATACATACATAAATAAACAAAACAAAAAAAATCTATAAATAAATTTACAGAAAAATGAATGTATAAAAGAATAAATATGTAAATATTTAAATAAATAATGAAATAAAGAAAAAAATAATTTAATGTATGCACAAATGTCAAAAATAAATATATAGTGAATAAAATTAAAAAGTTTACAAATAAATCATTAAACAAATGAATGAATAAATACACAAATAATTAAATAAAGAAAGGAGTGAATAAATAAATAATTTGATACGTAAATGATCAAAACAAAGAGTTTAATAAGAGTTAAATAAATCAGTAGACAAATGAATGAATAAAAAAATGAATGGATATATAAATAAATAAATAATTAAAGGGGAAATTATATAAATAATTTGATACATATATAAGTAAACAAAATAAAAATGTCTAGAAATGAATCATTAGTCAAATGAATAAATAAATATATGAATAATTAAATAATCAAAGTAGTAAATATATAAATGATTTGATACATATAATGAATAAAATTAAGGACTTATTAATTATTTATATATGATGTTTGTTATTACATTTGTATAATGATTTTTTTCTAGATCTTTTTGTAGATTTCACTGTTTTACACATTCACATCATCTACATCAATTTATTAATTTATTTATTTGTTTCTTCATTAAAAATTAATTTTAAAAATTAGTCATAAAAAAATGAATATATAGTTTTACAAATAGTTAAAAATGCAAATAAAAAAATACAAAATACAAAAATGTATAAATAATTAAAGAAATAAAATAATCAAAAGAAGAATATATATATATATATAATTATTAATATTTATATAATTATTTATATAAATATTTATATAAATATAAATATAAATATAAATATAAATATAAATATATATATACATATATATATATTATAAAATAAGTGTATCAATAAATAAATATATAAAGTGAATAATGAAAGTGAATAAATAAATAAATAAAAATATTAAAAAAATTAATTAAAAAATAAATTAAGAAGTAAATGTAAAACAGTAAGCAAATAAATAAATAAAAGAATTGAAAAAATAAAAGATAAAAAGAATAAATAAAAGAATTGAATAAGAAGTGAATAATTAAATAAATAAAATTATAAATTAAAAAATAAATGTTTAAATTAATGAATATGTAAATGATTAAGCAACTAAATGAAGCAATTAATAAAAATTTATTAAAAAGTAAGAACAAATAATATAATATAATATATGACAATATATAATAAATATATTAAAAATAATAATTTAAAATAAGCTTGAAAATTATTTATTATATTAAAAAATTTAATTAAAATATTATAAAATCAATCTACTCATCGACAAAGTTCGATAAGAAATGATTATTCCGTTCCAACCTGCTTTGTATATATAAGACACGAAAATATGACATATATACTTTGCCAATTGCTTTAAATTCAAGTTTTCGAATATAATAATTAATAATTTTTCAAATTTTAGATTTTTATTGTTAATTTATACATCTAATAATTCATTACAATATTAAACGTAATAATTAATATATATTTTTACAAATCAAAGTTGCTGTTTTATGATTTTAATTTTCGATTAATTACTGTATTAAAATATTATAAATATTTTATATAAATAATAAATATAGACTAACTGTGAACAAATTTATGATGATTAATAATTTAGAAATTATTGTTATTAATTTACGAATGTAACAATTTTTATAATAATTATGTTTTTAGAAATTAAGGTTATATTTATATATATAATTTTAGTTATTTAATTATTTATATATTTATTCATCCATTTCATTAATTATTTACTTTTGAACTTTTTTATTTTCTTCACTTATGTATATATTAAATTATTTATATATCTATTTTTTAGTTATTTATTTATTTACATATTTATTCATTTTTTTATTCATGTATTTGTCTAAAGAGTTATTTTTAGATTTTTTCGTTTTGTTCATTCATGTATAAATTAATCAATTTATTTATTTTAGTTTCTTTTCCTTTTATTTAATTATTTATACATTTATTCTTTATTCATTTATTTTTAGATTTTTCGTTTTGTTCATTCGTGTATAAATTAATCAATTTATTTATTTAGTTTCTTTTTCTTTTATTTAATTATTTATACATTTATTCTTTGTTCATTTATTTTTAGATTTTTTTGTTTTGTTCATTTGTGTATAAATTAATTTATTTGTTTATTTATTTGATTTTCCTTTCATTTAATTATTTGTACACTTATTTTACATTTATTTAGTCACTTATTTTTAAACTTTTGTTTTGTGCCTAAATTAATTTATTTATTTATTCACTTATCTTTTCTTCTATTTAATTATTTATACATTTATATAATGTTTTATAATTATTATAAGTGTATTATAAGTATACATAAATATTTAAATGTAAATTATGAACAAATGAATAAAGAAATGATTAAATTATTAAATAATTAAAGATATAAATATAGAAATAATTTGATATAAAAAAAAGGAAAAAAAACAGAAAGTCTATTATATTATTATGATTTGTTAAATAGATAAATAAATATATAAATTATCAAATTAAAATAATACATGACTTGATTCATAATGAAACATAAATGAACAAAATATAAAATTTATAAATAAATCCACAGACAATTGAATGCACATATAAGAAAGAATATGAATTCACAATAATATATATATATATATATATAATATGAATTTTATTATTTATATGAAAATATATATAAGTAATTACATAAATAAATAAGTAAATAAAGTTTAATACATAAAAAAAGTTTAATACATATAACAAAGTTAATACATAAACAAAGTTTAATACATATAAATATATACATATAAATATATAAAATAAATATGTAAGTGAAAACAATTTTACAAATAAATGGCTAAATATGTGAGTGAGTGTATAAATAACTAAATAAGTACACATAGAAGTAAGTATATTAATTTATACTTAAAACATAACAGAACAAAGAGTTCTACAAATAAAATCAATAAAAAGATAAATATAAAAAAAATGCATAGATATATAAATAAATAAATAACTGCAGATATACTTACACAAATAATTGATACATATATAAATAAATAAATAAAAAATATTTAGAAATGAATCATTAGTCAAATGATTATATATGAATTACTAAACAATCAAAATAATTAATACTTACACTAAATAATTTAATGTATACATAAGTTAAAAAAATAAAAAATCTATAAGTAAATTTATAGATTAAGAAGATGAATGAATGTATAAAAGAATGAATATATAAATAATTAAATTAATGAAGAGATAAATAAATCAATAATTTTTTGTGTTATATCAAAAAATAAATATGTATATAAATAAAATAAAAATATTAATAAATAAGTGAAAAACAATTGACTAAACAAAAAGATGAATAAATAATTAAATAGAAGAAAAGGCAAGTAAATAAATAAATAAATTAATTTAGGCACAAAACAAAAGTTTAAAAATAAATGACTAAATAAATGTAAAATAAGTGTACAAATAATTAAATGAAAGGAAAATCAACTAAATAAACAAATAAATTAATTTATACACAAATGAACAAAACAAAAAAATCTAAAAAATAATGAACAAAGAATAAATGTATAAATAATTAAATAGAAGAAAAGACAAGTGAATAAATAAATAAATTAATTTAGGCACAAAACAAAAGTTTAAAAATAAGTGACTAAATAAATGTAAAATAAGTGTACAAATAATTAAATGAAAGGAAAATCAAATAAATAAACAAATAAATTAATTTATACACAAATGAACAAAACAAAAAAATCTAAAAATAAATGAACAAAGAATAAATGTATAAATAATTAAATAGAAGAAAAGACAAGTGAATAAATAAATAAATTAATTTAGGCACAAAACAAAAGTTAAAATAAGTGACTAAATAAATGTAAAATAAGTGTACAAATAATTAAATGAAAGGAAAATCAAATAAATAAACAAATAATTAATTTATACACAATGAACAAAACAAAAAATCTAAAAATAAATGAACAAAGAATAAATGTATAAATAATTAAATAAAAGAAAAAGAAACTAAATAAATAAATTGATTAATTTATACACGAATGAACAAAACGAAAAAATCTAAAAATAACTCTTTAGACAAATACATGAATAAAAAAATGAATAAATATGTAAATAAATAAATAACTAAAAAATAGATATATAATAATTTAATATATACATAAGTGAAGAAAATAAAAAAGTTCAAAAGTAAATAATTAATGAAATGGATGAATAAATATATATAATAATTAAATAACTAAAATTATATATATAAATATAACCTTAATTTCTAAAAACATAATTATTATAAAAATTGTTACATTCGTAAATTAATAACAATAATTTCTAAATTATCCGAAAATATGACATATATACTTTTGCCAATTGCTTTAAATTCAAGTTTTCGAATATAATAATTAATAATTTTTCAAATTTTAGATTTTTATTGTAATTTATACATCTAATAATTCATTACAATATTAAACGTAATAATTAATATATATTTTTACAAATCAAAGTTGCTGTTTTATGATTTTAATTTTCGATTAATTACTGTATTAAAATATTATAAATATTTTATATAAATAATAAATATAGACAACTGTGAAACAAATTTATGATGATTA
>NW_020555835.1:0-13856 GCF_003254395.2 Apis mellifera
TAATAAAAACAATTTTAATTCCAAATTTTAATGACTGTCTTCATCAAAGAGAAAAACAAATATTACAGAAATATTTTCTGGGAGGAACGTGACAAGGGGTGCTGAAAAATAAAAGAATGTAGTAGCCAGAAGGACTACTAAAATAAAAATATTTTCCACTCGATATGAATCGAACAACAAACCGCGAGTGGAATATTCATTTTGCATCGCAACACTAATAAAATAATATATTTTTTTATAAAATAGGAAATTTTTTAAATCAACCGCGATGAGTGCTTTCTTATATTTGCAATATTAATTAATTTATATTTATTAAAAAAAAAAAAAATAATAAAAAGAAAGACATGGAAAAATTTTAACACCCGGATTATTTAGGCAACGTTACTCTATGCACTCAAATTTAAACAACGCAACACTAATAAAGAATGATTCAAGAAAAATCCAATGGTCTGTCTCCTTACTTGATTGCCATTGGTATTATCACCCTTGTAGCTTCTTTAGCCACTTAAGGTGATTCAGGAACAGGAGAGTTCCAGTGAGTTCTTCCACAATTCCAGTGAAAGAAATTTGGGCATTTAATATTCGCAACACTACTTGAACAAACGCGATTATTTATCAACGCAAACGCTATATTTTAAAACAAACTTAATCGAAATCGTTAATTCTGATTAGAAATTATTACTAGTGATCAGAAATAAAGAATCTTAATCGCAAAGATATAAGTATTATTTTTACAAGAAATTTTTATACAATTTATAGCAAAAAAAATCGCGATATCTTATAATTCATATCTTATAATGCAAACGCGATTCTCATTTTAACGCAACACTAATGCAAACGCGATTCTCATTTTAACGCGACATATGTAATAAAGGAATTTAATTCAACCCGTTATTAATCAATCGCAACACTAATAAAAAAACGCGATGCCCATGATGACTGGATCCTTGATGATGGGCCGGCATGCAAACGGCAAACGATACAACAACAATTACTACATATTACTAAACGAGCACAATGACAAAATAGTAACAATGACTTCCCATTCTTTGGACCCAAACAAGAACCAAAAAATGAGAAACCATTCGTTGCAGCCCCTCTTCGTGACAGTTTGTCGAGGCCTCTTCGGTCTTCCTCCTTGGGCGCAATGCCCGCTGAAACTTATATCTAGGCTCGAGATTCACTAATCGCAAGTCAAAGAAAAAAAAAAGGAAAAAAAAAAAGTCTAAATCGCGGAAACTGAGTGCACGCGAATTGATTAACGATCTTAATGATCGTCCATCGTACGCGTGCAGAATCTCGAGCTCAACGTTCGTTTCGAAAACTTTCGCGACCGCGACCGCGGAAATTCGAAAATCGATGAGCAAAGCCAAAAACGAGTGGCATGCTCCACTCGTTTCGATCGGCTTCACTCTCGATTCTTCAAATTTTATTTCCTGAAACAGATTGTCACGCGAAAACGCGCCTACCGATCGGAGACTGTGACAACCTGCCCGGCCCTACCTACTTACTTACTAACATACACACCAGAAAGTATGCTACCTATCCTACCTAGCCCTATATTTAAAAAATAGCAAAACAGGCGCACCAACACATCATTCAACGATTCTCACGCATAATACTCGGGCGCAAAATCCTACACTAGGGAAAACGTCCCGGACGCCTCCGACACCCGAGCTTGGCACGCTACTTTCATACTCTAACTTTACGTACCATTTTCCTGAAATCGATTGACGATGGCTAGCGATCATTGCGTCAAATGTCATGAAAATATCTGTATATCTCAATTTTAATTATCAAATTATTTGTAAACAAAAAAATATGCCTTTACGGCCATCAAATTTCTTATAATTTCAAAGTAAAATATCTAATATTGTGGATAATATTGTGGATAATATTGTGGATGTTGGAAAAATATGTTAAATATCTCGAGTTATACCGTATAGAATAACATGTTAAACGACGCAATTCCACAGCCTAACCACACACACAAAATGTGGAAAATACGTCGTGCACGATACACTAACGCATCGTCAATCGCTAACAAATTTTTATTAGCTTATCAACTAAAATCATCATGCCCTTCGCCTCTCTCTCACCCAAGTAACACCTGGGCACGTGAGTGAGATCCTGGCAAAGAACACGGAAAGGATTAAACCTGAAAATCCTGAGCTAAAAAAATTATTAGTAACATTTAACGGACTAATGTTTTCTCACTTCTTAGATTGCTCATTTCCTTTATTTCAAACTTTAATAAATTCTCTTTGCAAACTTATCAATCTCTTATTAATTTTAGCAAGCAAAAATATTCAAATAATAAAGAAAAATTTATTTTTCATATATTATAAAATTGACTATTAAATTTAATATTAAATTTACGTATGACAATTAATAATAGAAAATAATTGACTCTAAAAAGAATTTCAATGAAAATAACCTCAGGCGATCTCTTTATCCAAACACGTTTTCGAAAACGTAAAACTAGAGCAAAAAACTTCTTGTTTGGATTCAGAAATCTACCTGTCGCGAAGTACCTTCTTGCACATAATATTTCACATATTCTCTTACGGAAAAAATAAATATTTTTACATTTAGAATCATACTTGAGTTTATAATAAAAATCAAATAATTAATAAATATTAAGATGAAATGGAAAAAAATAAAATTATTATATAAATTGTTCATTACCATATCTATAACCATAACCATAACGACTATATAATATCCACTATCAATTGTATTATTCTATAATTGTATAATAATTCATATTTTTATATTGATATTGAAACCAAGTCGGAGGGTATACGACTTCTTCACAATTTTCAATTCATTTCATTATTTCTCACTTCTCATTTGAATCTTAATTTTTATTCATAAATAATATTTGTAATATTTGTAAATAATTGTAATAATAATAAATATACCCATAAATATATTCATTCATTTTACAAATAATCATAGAGAAAATAAATTTCAATCATAGATCAATCAAACTAATTATTCATACCATTCTATATATTCTATATTCATAATTAATCTGTTATTAATATTCAAATTAATCATCTATCAATATCATCTTTTCAAAAACGCGACGTGTAAGAAGATCTATCCTGATCTAATAAATAAAATACAAGAAAAATGTTACTATTCACGAGTAATAATAAATACCCGTGGTCACTGTGCTCGTGCAAAATTCTACGTATACAACCAGTCATCCGTGTCGATACGGACCTTTCGTCCTACGACATGATTGAATGACCGGAGGAACATAAATGCATGCGACTCACCAATAGATGCGAAGAATCTGCATTGTCGTGGTCCAAGATGTCATCGCCAAGTGGTCATCACGAGGAAGGGAAAACTGTAACCAAACATCAAACACTACCATTAAAATTCTGATTATTGAAAAAGTTGCAAGAAGCAAATAGAAAATATATAAAAACAATTACCTCTTCGCGTGATGGATGACCGCCCTATTCCTCAAGGAACACTGATTCTACCCTGTACCGAAAACGAATATTTAAAAAAATAAAAAAATAAAATAAAAAACTACTAACGCGTCGATTCCAATATCCAGAAGCGGCGAACAAACACTGATTCTAGTTTCGCGAATAGTTATAATAAATTAATTAGAGCTATTGTGCTCTAAATATTAAAAAACTATTACGAAGCAAGCACTGAATCTACCGATCGCATTGCGCGCGACCACAAAAATTCTCTGGAAATAAAGCTGTATTAGTAATGGGGGAGGGGGGAGGGGGAATATTTATGTAAAAAGAAGCAAAATATTTTTCTTTTTCTATCGAACAATTGTTTCAGAAATAATTTTATCAAAACTACAAATCGATTATCAGCAATTTTTTATGAATAAAAAAATTTAAAATATATATCATTAATGCAAAACCATTAATAATTATGGCGAATGTTCATTATATGTATACGATAAAATATACTTTTACGTAATGATAAATCATAATGATATATCATATAATGACGATCCAATAAATAAGGAATAAATACATACGATACACCTGCAGAAAATCAACCTTCTCTTTCAAGACGTACAATGACGTCCATGTTGGAATTTTTCCCGCCTTCTCTACCAATATCGATCCGATAATTAGGTAATAATCTGTACAAAAGAAACGAAATTTTCAAATATATACACGTGAAATTTATAAAATTAATCGATCACAAATAAAAATAAAGCAATAATCGGAAGAAAAAAAAAATATGGATACAAAGTGACGTAGCATATTTTTGGCTAACAAATTTCCGCGGGAAAAAAGGGCGGGAAAAAAGGGCGGGAGAGGGATGCGCGCGTCGCCTGTCGAAACTTGTCGAAACCTGTCGAAGCCTGTCGAAACATGTCGAGCGTGGGAAAAATATGAACACGTAATTTCTTAGAAAAGCTATGTTATGAAAACATCTAATCGCCTTCGACCATAACAAAGACGGAAAAAAGTATATAAACATTACAGAAAGACGCATTTAGAAACCGAAATATGATCACCGACCTAATATATAGTATATATAATATATAATAACCGAATATAAATGTGAAATAAAATTGCCTTCATTTTGTTCGTTTTAATAAGAATCGAAAAATTATAGAAATTTGTTCTAAATAAATTTATTCTAATAAATTTATTTGTCAAAATATAGGAAGCATCGAAATTAGTCATAAATCGTGATAATCGTAATATATGCACGCTATAAATCGTTTTTTTCTTTCAAATTATCCGAAAATCGATAAATTTTCAAATAACGATCAAAATTGTAAAGTAAATGCGTAGAAAAACTATATCAAAGTGAAGCAACAAGTCTATTCGAATCTCGTCTCGACGAAGCACGAACTATCGGTATTCAATGATCGAAAACACGAAAAAACTCAAAATATCGATTAATTTCGACAATTAAAATAATAAAAGTATGATTAAATAAAGGAAAATAACAATAATTTACAAATTCGGTAGCAAAATTCGATCAAAATTACTTACTGCGCAGTAGAATTTTCCAGGCCGGCAGCGATCACACGTCCTCCCTTGTTCACTTTCCACAGAAGACTGACTGATTGCGCGCCAAAAGTGGACAAGAAGCTCTCTCATTGGCTGATGACGAGAGTCGATATTTCGATTATTTCGATAATCGCATGAAAAATTGATTTATTGCACGATACACATTTTTATTATTTTAATTAATAATATAAATATAATTAAAAATATATATTAATTTATTTCTATCCTTAAATTTATTTTAATTAATTATATTATTTTGTTATGTATATATTTTTCATTATATATAGTTTATTTATTTATCGACTTATCGATTATAATCGATATATTTATCCTATGATTTATTTGTGGATTTTTTACATGAAATTATTTATTTATTTAATCTTTATTTAGAATTTTGTAGAATTTTATGATTTATTTATATATTTATATATTATATATTATATATTTTTATATTTATTTATACTTGTTTTTCTTCAATAACTTTCTTCTTCTCTAAACTTTTTTGTTTCATTCATTTAATTATATTATATATTTCAATTTGTTTAGTTATTTATTTATTTATTTAGTTAATAATAATAACATTATTTTATCCCTACCCTATATCTTTGTTTATTCGATTATTTACATATTTATTATTCATTTATGTAGTGTCTCGCTTCAAAATTTTTTTGTTTTTTACATTTATACATCAAATTATTCATTTATTTAATTATTATATATTTATACATTTATTTAGATAATTATTTATTTGTATCTTAATGTAGATTTTTATTTGTTTATATATTTCATAAATTTATTAATTTATTTATTTAGTACATTATTGATTTAGACAATGATTTGTTTGTAGACTTTTATATCTTGTTCATTTATAAATTTATTCATGTATTTATTTATTACTTTATTGTTTTAGTTATATACATATTTCCTTCATTCATTTACTAGTGATTCATTTATAGATTTCTTAAATTTGTTAGTTTCATTTGTGTATGCATCAAATTATTTGTGTTCTGTTTCATTTATTTAATTGTTTATATATCAATGTATTTTAATTATATTATTTTATATAATTAATAAAATCTACATAATAATAGATATAGATATAAATCATAAATGAAAAAAGAAATGAATAAATAATTAAATAAATAAAAATATTCATTTAAGTATGTTGATGTATATACAAATGAATAAATTAAAAAAGCATAGAATTTAATTTCTTTAGGCAAATAATTATTAATTTATTAAATTAAAGTAAGAAATATATACATCATTTGATGCATAAAACAAAATAAATGAACAGAACAAATGGACAAATCAATAAATAAATCAATAGACTATTTAATCTAAAAATAGGAATAAATATATGAATAAATATATCAATAACTTTATATTTAAATAATATATAAATAATATTAATAACTATTAATAAATAATGTTGATAATATTAATAAATAATGTTAATAATATTAAATAATAATTATTAAATAATAATTTCTATAGAACTATATATAAATAAAAGATAAATAAATATATAATTGGATGCATGCATAAATGTCAAAAATTATATAATAAAAAAGTATATAACAATATAAATGAATAAAATAAAAAAGTCTATGAATAAATCACTAAACAAATGTATAAATAACTGAATAAATGAAGCAATGAACAAATAAATAAAGGAATTTGTGAAATACATGAATGAACAAAATATAAAGGTTTAAATATTAAAAATCACTAGACTAATATGATATTAATAAATATATAAGCAATTAAATAATTAAAAGAATTAATAAATAATGTAATATGTATGTAAATTTCATCAAAAAATATAATAATAAATCAATAAAACAATTTTTAAATATATAAATAATTATACAACTAAAGGAATAAATATATCAATCATTTGAAGAATATAAGAATAATTAAACGAAACAAAATGTATAGAAATAGAAGCTAGTCAAATGGATGAATAAATGTATAAATAATTAAATGACTAAAACAGGAAGTATATATGTAAATGACTTGATGCATACTTAAGTGAACAAAGCTAAGAATCATATATATATTTATCATTTTAGTTATTTAATTATTTATATATTTCATCCTATTTTTACTTTTTATTTTGTTTATTTGTGGATATTTTAAATTATTTATATATTTACTTTTTTCATATTATTTATTATAAAATTTATTTGTTGTGTCAAGAATGTATATATTTCATAAATTTATTAATTTATTTATTTATTACATTATTGATTTAGATATAGATAATCATTTGTCTGTAGACTTTTATATCTTGTTCATTTATATATTTCATGAATTTATTCATTTATTTATTTATTACTTTATTATTTTAGTTTTATATATATATTCATTCATTCATTTGTTAATGATTCATGTACATATTTCTTAAATTTGTTAGTTTCTTTTGTGTATGCATTAAATTATTTGTTTTCTGTTTCATTTATTTATTTATTACTTTACTGTTTTAGTTATATATATATATATTCATTTATTCATTTTTTAATGATTGATTTATAGATTTCTTAAATTTGTTAGTTTCATTTGTATATGTATGAAATTATTTGTTCTCTGTTTCATTTATTTTGTTATTTATATATCACTGTATTTTAATTATAATATTTTATTAATAATTAATAAATCTACATAAAATACATCTAGATACAAATCATGAATGAAAAAAGAAATGAATAAATAATTAAATATATAAAAGGATTCATTTAAATATGTTGATGTATATACAAATGAATAAATTAAAAAAGTATAGAATTTAATTTCTTTAAGCAAATAATTATAAATTATTAAATTAAAGTAAGGAATATATACATCATTTGTTATAAATATAAGACAAAATAAATGAATGGACAAATCTATAAATAAATCAATAGACAAATTAATCTATAAAAAAGAATGAATAAATATATCAATAACTATATAAATAAAAGATAAATAAATATATAATTGGATGCATGCATAAATGTCAAAAATTATATAATAAAAAACAATATATATAATAATATAAATGAATAAAATAAAAAAGTCTATGAATAAATCACTAAACAAATGTATAAATAACTGAATAAATGAAGCAATGAACAAATAAATAAAGGAATTTGTGAAATACATGAATGAACAAAATATAAAGGTTTAAATATTAAAAATCACTAGACTAATATGATATTAATAAATATATAAGCAATTAAATAATTAAAAGAATTAATAAATAATGTAATATGTATGTAAATTTCATCAAAAAATATAATAATAAATCAATAAAACAATTTTTAAATATATAAATAATTATACAACTAAAGGAATAAATATATCAATCATTTGAAGAATATAAGAATAATTAAACGAAACAAAATGTATAGAAATAGAAGCTAGTCAAATGGATGAATAAATGTATAAATAATTAAATGACTAAAACAGGAAGTATATATGTAAATGACTTGATGCATACTTAAGTGAACAAAGCTAAGAATCATATATATATTTATCATTTTAGTTATTTAATTATTTATATATTTCATCCTATTTTTACTTTTTATTTTGTTTATTTGTGGATATTTTAAATTATTTATATATTTACTTTTTTCATATTATTTATTATAAAATTTATTTGTTGTGTCAAGAATGTATATATTTCATAAATTTATTAATTTATTTATTTATTACATTATTAATTTAGATATAGATAATCATTTGTCTGTAGACTTTTATATCTTGTTCATTTATATATTTCATGAATTTATTCATTTATTTATTTATTACTTTATTATTTTAGTTTTATATATATATTCATTCATTCATTTGTTAATGATTCATGTACATATTTCTTAAATTTGTTAGTTTCTTTTGTGTATGCATTAAATTATTTGTTTTCTGTTTCATTTATTTATTTATTACTTTACTGTTTTAGTTATATATATATATATTCATTTATTCATTTTTTAATGATTGATTTATAGATTTCTTAAATTTGTTAGTTTCATTTGTATATGTATGAAATTATTTGTTCTCTGTTTCATTTATTTTGTTATTTATATATCACTGTATTTTAATTATAATATTTTATTAATAATTAATAAATCTACATAAAATACATCTAGATACAAATCATGAATGAAAAAAGAAATGAATAAATAATTAAATATATAAAAGGATTCATTTAAATATGTTGATGTATATACAAATGAATAAATTAAAAAAGTATAGAATTTAATTTCTTTAGGCAAATAATTATAAATTATTAAATTAAAGTAAGGAATATATACATCATTTGTTATAAATATAAGACAAAATAAATGAATGGACAAATCTATAAATAAATCAATAGACAAATTAATCTATAAAAAAGAATGAATAAATTTATCAATAACTATTATATAAATAAAAGATAAATAAATAATTGGATGCATGCATAAATGTCAAAAATTATATAATAAAAAATTATATAACAATATAAATGAATAAAATAAAAAAGTCTATGAATAAATCACTAAACAAATGTATAAATAACTGAATAAATGAAGCAATGAACAAATAAATAAAGGAATTTGTGAAGTACATAAATGAACAAAATATAAAAGTTTAAATATTAAAAATCACTAGACAAATATGAATGAATAAACATATAAGCAATTAAATAATTAAAAGAATTGATAAATAATCTTATGTAACGTGTAAATTTGATCAAAAAATATACAAATAAATCAATAAAAAAATTATTAAATAAATAAATAATTATATGACTAATGGTATGAATTTATCAATAATTTGATGTGTATGTAATTAGACCATATTATTAGTGCTTGTTTTACCAAAGAATAATTGTGGTGGTTCCATATTTTACGGTAATTACTTGTGATGTAAATTTCAGAGGGTTGACACACATCAGACGAGGTGTAACTTGGAATCTTGGCTTGTTTACAGAAATTTCAATTATTTCATATCTAACATTTCTCTGCCTCGGATTTAATTAGATTAATTAACGTTGCAATGCTTATTTAAAATACATTTTGCAGGTAGGGACTTGTATATATAATATTTCAACTGTGATACGTGTCATGCGACTTTGTGGAATTTTTTATTTTACACGTTGATATCTTTATCTTTCTTTATTAAAATTTTTTTTTAATATTTCGAGAAGAAAATAATTCTTATCACGTTCTTCTGTATAATAAAGAAAAATTGTTGGAAAAAATAAATTGGATTTGAATTTTAGATCTGCGAAAGCAATATTTTTTATTAATTTTTTAAAAATTAATATGTAAAAATCAAGTGGATGCATCGAGACTTAAAAATTATTTTAAAACTTATATTTGAAAAATGAATATTTTAAATGGACAGATGATAAACAAGTCGCGTATTCTTCTTGTAGCGAATAGGTAGTTTTTTTGTATGAAATTTTGGTTATTATTATTTATAAAGAAGTATGAATAAAAAGAATGGATACTTAAAAGAAACTTTGTCATGTATTATTTATAACGAAAATTATATTGATGATAGATAATTGAACGATAATCATCTTTTTTGCTTAATTTTTAATTAATATAAAAAGTCATCGTTACAAGTAAAGTTACATAGTGTAAAGAAATTAAAAATATGATTAGAATTCAACCAGAACTATCAGAAATTTTCCTGTAATAATGTTTTCAATTCAAACTGCGCGTAAAAGAATCATTTCAGATGTCAACGTTTAAATTGTAATTTATTGACGTGATTTATGACAACAATTCCTTTCATATTCGTTTTATACAAAAACCAATTTGTCACGCGTGTGCACGACTGTTTTTATTTTACGATTTTCCAATTTTCCCATTCAAATTTAACGTGTTCACAAAAGTAAGATGATAGTGAAACACGATGTTGCATTATTCTTAAAATCTTTTAAAATATTACTTTGTTGTTGTATAATTTTTAAAAATTTGAAATATTTTATTTATACGAGATATTTTTGGAAAAATGACTTTAGATAATCAAAACAAACGTTACATTTTATTTCATTATATTTCATTAACAAAATAGAAGCAATTCGTAACTATCGATTCAAAAGCGGAAGGAAAAAAAAAAGGGAGAAGATAATCGAAATTTAATCGTAATTTATACAATTCTAAATTCTATTCGAAATTCCGCAAAATGATCGATCGAGACATCTTGCGCAGCTTTTCGTTATCGCACTGAATTTCAGTCAAGAATTAATACCTCGCTTAATACCTGCCGTTCTTCTTCACCATAGTAAATAAATAAAGCGGAAGGATAGGTAAATAAAGCATCCTACTCAGTCGACAGCGCTCTTACATCCCTTCACCCTCCTTTCTTTCTTCGACCATTCATCCCTCTCTCGCCCACCGCACGCACCGCTCCTTCCTTCCTCCATCCGGTACACGATTTCAACCCTCCGCCATTCCTTGCATAGCCGTCCGCGGTGTTTACCTGCGGGGAACCATCGACCCACGTCGACATACTCGTTCCCGGTGTCGGAGGAATACTCCAATTGTCAACCGCGTACGAGCACTTTTTTTCCCTAAGACCCTCGGTTGTCGTGTTTCGAAGGGTGGGCTTTCATGAGAGCGACACGCGTCAAGGGTGTCGTAGTGGCGTATCCCTGTGTCCAAGAGGTCATAGTGTTGATCTTGGGTGAAATGGGAATTGATGGAGATCAATTCGTTGCAATATTTCTATTTTATTGTTATTTTTAAATTATTAGATTCTTTTTCTTTTTTTAATTAAAAATATCTGTAATTTATTCATCAAACAGCTTCTTTTTTCAATATTTTCTTTATTTTTGGAAATTAAGCAGGATTATTGAAGCTGATTAAATAAAGAGAATATTTCATAATATTTTTATTTCTTTTTGAAAGAAAAAAAGAAAGTTTTGAGATTTTTTTTCAATTTCTTCAATTCTATATATCCGACAACGTAAAAGAAGTATATTTTATTATTTTTTCTTTCAAACTTTACACAGTATATAAAAGAATATTGTATCGTTTACAAGAGGTACAGGTTGCTTGTGGTTTGTGGTTTCTGGTCTGTATAATATGTCTCTTTTCGTTGATTAACCTGTTGCCTTTCGATATCCTTTCGATTTTCGATTAAGCGATTAACTGATACGCTAATCTCTTAATGAATTATTTAATTAAAAGCAATCTTTTTAAATATATTAATTTTATTTATCCATATGGAATTTATGTATTTGATTTAAATTTGGTTATATATTTTTAACGAGTGATTTGTCGATATGAGGAATACGAAAAAAATTGTCACAACTTTATTTATTAAATTTTAATTAATTGATATAGAATTGGCATAAAATTCAATTTCTATAGAATATTGAAATTTAACAATTTAACATCAATATTTAAAATTCATAAATTCTTCCAATAATTTATCTCTTAAAGAGAAATTAAGAATCGCATAAATCAAACTAATAAAATAAGCAAATTTTTTTATTTTCAAGTAATCAGATTAAATTAAATCAAATTAAATCTCAACTTTTACATATTACAATGAAAAATTAATCGCTAATAAAAAGGATAAAAGAAGAAACAAAAATTCAAATTAGTATTCTCGATACAATATGCCCTCCCCTCCTTTTTAATCCCAACAAATACATTTATATGACAGAAAAAATCCTTTTTCCATACAAAATCTCACTCTCAATGCTTCCTGCGATTAGAATCGTAACTAATTAGGGAAACTATCTGCGCAGATTCACATCTGAAACCATCGCCTCGAGCAATTGTTACTGATTGGCGCGAATTGGGATGCACAAGGTTTGAAACTGCAAACAATAAGGGCAAATCGCGGGAATCGCCGAGAATTTCCGTCACTATCGCAGTCACGCTCGATGTAATGGTTAAGACAAGCTGTAATCGTCAGACTAAATCAATAAACTTGGCCTGTTAGTTTCCTTTAATTTACCGCGTGAACACAATTAGAACCGAGATTAACATAATTTCTATATGAATAATTACTGTGACAAGATATAAATGTACCAAGTTACCATGTGCTACGTAGAATCGTTACTTTTATTATTTATAACAACCGTGTGGACATAGGTAGACAGTTTTCATTGGCAATCCCTATGGATTGACAGAAACTAAATAATTTTTCGAAACATTTGAAAGCGATACTTTGACACGAAAGGGTAACTTGTGAAAGCGTGAAAAAGGATGTTGTCACGAATCGATATTGTTGAATTGATGTTGGTCATCGTTCAATTTGTCGAGATGATCATCAGTACTAGATTTACAGAGTATAAATATTTTCAACATGTATCTAATTTACTACCAACATAACCAAAAATAATAATTTTATCATATCACAATATCTATACTATACCTGCTATATATAATATCTATACTATATCTGCAATAAAATTTGCAGATATTTTTTTAAAAAAATGGAATCTCTATCTTCTCCTTTTATCACAAAGAAAAGATACCTTTAACAGGGTAAAAAAAAATCAAAATATAATAATTTTCTCAAAGTACATCTTACATATCGTCATCGATCAACCAATCTCCTTTACTCTCCTCTCACCTCAATCTCACCTATGTCTCTATTCTTAAAGAAAATTACACGATCGAAACGATCGTAATAAACATCCTCTTCCATGTCATTCGAAATCACCACGTACTACGTGACTCAAATCCGTGAAACGCTCATCCATGCTCATAAATTACGGTTAATCGCGTTTTCGATGCACGCGCTTTCAGAGTTCAGCCACAGTGATCTCTGAAGCTAGAAACGCGCGATTTTCACCATTTCGATTTTCGAAATACGATTTCACTTGGGCTCCATCTGCAAGAAGCA
>NW_020555836.1:0-12635 GCF_003254395.2 Apis mellifera
GAAATAGTGATTTGGACAAACGAATTTTATCAAATTTTAAGATAGAGGAGATACGAAATCAAATAAAAAAAAAAATTATTGTGAAATTCATTTCTCGAAAAACACGTAATAAATAACACGACGGACGGTATATAATTAATATATCATTTCGAGATGACGTGTTTTAACTAGATGATTCACGTGAACAGGAAAAAAAGTGGTTATATTCGCTTGAGAAAAAATTAGCTAGACAATCTCAACAAAAAAATACAATATCAAGATTTTATGGCAAAATAAAAGATTTGATTAACTGTCTCCAAAATTAACAGCATGATGACAAAAGTTCATGTTGTATTTAATGGATTGGTAAGACAATTTATTCTTTATTTTACTTTCATCAACATATGTTTGCAGATATAGAAAAAATGTATCGCAAAATATTAATTAGAATTGAGAATCGCAAATTCCAGCGTATTTTGCGTAAATCGGATCGGAATAAAACATAGGAAAGATATAATCACTTACATTATCGCGTATTGCAAGAAATAGGAATCCTGTGCGACAAAACTATGCTTGCCGTAAGAGCAGATAAATGGGAAGCATAGTTACTTTGTGCTAAATCCAAAGTAACTCCACTTAAATCAATTTCTTTTCCAGGATTAGAGCTTTGTGGTATTTACTATTACTTTTATAATCTACCATTTTTACTATTATTCACGCAATTCGCAATGTCGCAAAGATTAGAAGCCGCGGTTACTTTAAATATTGTTCGTGAATATTATTGATTATGTATTTATATGGATTAAAATTTGATTTATTCAGCAGATGGAAAATCTTCGTGGCTAAGATTATGGAAAGAAAGATTATCGCATGCGATGATCGGACATGCAGCGTCACGAAACTTCATGCGATAATCCCGCCGATCTTTATATCTTGCGATGCGAATTTTCTATTTTTACGAACTATCCCCTGTGATCAGAACCCACTTGGTTAGAAGTAAGTCCTAATGGATGGTCTATTTCAACATATAAATAGACAATATTAAACGATATTAAATTTAGTAGAAATTTGCGCATAAAAACGAAGAATAAGATTGGAAAAATCAGAGAGAACTTAGTAATTTGATCATTATCGAATTGACGTAAGTTTGTAAAACATTAGAACATCTTATTCAAAAAGAAACCTTTTCAATGGATTCATAGCCTACAGAGAATTGAGAGATGTAGGACATTTTCAGATAACAGAATGAATTTTATAGGCGCGCGAAAAAAGCTTCATGAATGATGAATTAGATATGCTCTTAAATAAAAATACAATATAAGGATATACAATATAAGATGGATTAGAGAAATACAGTATAGAATAACTGAATTTACTTTTGCACGCATCACATATTGAGAGAAGACTGCGGTAAAATCTATCATAATCATTTGCGTCGTATCGTTGGTGAACAGAGATATTAACGTTCTAAAGAGCACTATACACTTTGTTAATATAAATACAGTTTTGTCTTACTTTCATTCCTTTGTCATTCAATCTCGACGATCTGAATTCTTTGACTTTAGATTATTCCTGATTAACGATGTATCTGCAATATCAGAGAACAATTTGCGAGAGATCAAAGTGATTCGCCTCGGCCGATTAGCTAATTCAACAAATCTTTCAACATTTTTGACAGTACTGAAGTAAAGAATATTTACAGCAGTTACATCAGAGAAATAAATGATACAGGTTCAGTAGACACTCTGCAATAACTTGATTATAATACAAGAAGAAATCTTCCCTCTCTACAATAATGCAAGAATGATACAATTTGGAAATATATAGTATTCCGTGTGTGGCTATTTTAAAAATTCCCAGCGGCTAGCTACGAACGGCAAATGTGCATCGTGTTCATACACGAAGATAACAGATTATTATCCAAACAACAATCAAGAGGAAGCAAATCAGCATACTTTGGCTTATTTGAATAACAAATATTATAGAAATATTTTATATTCGAATTGATATTAATGTTAGTGATACAGTAATATATTACAGTATTGAACTCATCAACAATTTCATGATGGGCAGCATATTAGAAATAAAACCAAGATCTGCGAAGCAGTCAAACAGCCTGGATTTTATTTTTAACTTCGAGTATCTTCAATTCTGTCTAATGAGTAAATATAGTTCTTTAACACTTTCTAAATCCTCAATTTAAAAATTCATAACTCACGTTTATACAGTGTTTTGCGACGCTATTACTGTAAGCGATATAAGCGAGCGTAATCTCCACGCGTTGCAATGCAACTCTGCGAGAACCCATTTTTTGAAAACGCCATCCACTGCGACTATTCATTCTTCTAATCTCCTCTTTGTTTGCATTTTCATGGAAAATAATAATTGAAGAAAAAACCAAAGCTTGCGACAGTCTTTTAGATCAGATTAGTTGAAATAAAATACAATTTAAATAAAGTAGAATTTAGCAACGATACAGTTTTTATAAAATTAGAGTTAGAATCATCAGTCGTTAATCAACCACAAACAATTAAAGTAAATCACCATTTGTTCACTAAAAGCTCATAATATAAATGATTGCACAATTCTACGGTAATAGATGATTCTTCGAGTAATACTATCAATTTAAGCATCATATTTATATAATATTCAAAATCATTCAGTTTTAGACAATTAATATTACTAATTTTTTTTTGCTCGCACCTGTGATAATATTGATATTGGGTAGAAACTCGGTGCATGTTTGAATTCTGATACTTGTAACCAGTGATGTATTGTCTCAACAAGAATTAAATTACAAATACAATGTGTGAGATTATACGAAATTTAAATCTCTCACAATATCACGATAAATGATGATCAAAGCATGAATTATAAAGAAAGCTGACTATTGGTTGTATTCAGATATTAGAGAATGTTAAATTTTCTACAAAATGTTAAATTACTCTCTACAAAATGTTAAATTTCTTCTTATTTTTTGTTGCAGATTCATACTCTCAGAAATCTCTTCCGCAGTTCAATTTGGAAGATTGCAGTTTCTCAATAACATTATAATAATCAATAAAATTTCTGCCATTATTTTAACTTATTATTAAGTAAAAGGAAAATTCTTAGAAAATTGAACTAAACTGGTAATCAGTGTATACTTATAAACTTTTATCCTTGAACGTATAAAATTGATTGCCATTGAATCAATCGTATGTGTCACTCTTGGATTTGAAATCATATTGCACTCTAATGAGGCTGAGATATTTCAAAAATATACAATTGAAAACTCTGCTTAAAAATGGCAATGTGTTCATTAGACATTATTTTAATTCGTTTGTTTGGACTTGGTAAAAGATTATCAATAATAATGAGAAAATGTTTTTGTATGAAAAATTTTTCCGAATAAATATGTTTTAAATCTCGCAAATAGTTATTGCTAATAAACAATTCTTCTAGTATTATTTTATTCTTATATATTTCTTATATATTTCTTACATATTTTTTTCATTATAGTGTTCAAGAAATATTATTAGAAGATGTGAACAAATAAATAAATAAATAATAGCTTAGAATCATTTGGAGTTGAGAAAAATTATCGAAAGATTTATCTCAAAGTTCTAAAAACATTAATTATAACCAGTGTAATAATAATAAACCATTATTTCTGTATATAACGACTATATTATATATATTATATTCAATGAACAAGAATATGATTTAAATATTTTCTTATATATACCAATAACAACTATGTGTTTGGGGATTCTTACTCTTACCATACTTATAAGGTAAATTATATAAGGAAAGAAATGCTCATGAACATAAAATGATTAAATCTTAAAATTTAAAAAGTCAAACATTTTTATTGCATATTCTACTCACAGCAAGAATAAAAAGTATCGAAGGAATCATATTATAATTTAACCATTCTCTTGGAAAAAAAAATTAAATTTCTATTAGTTTTTGAATTCATTTTATTTAATATTTTTAGTATTCTTCGGTATAAGAAAAATTATATTTATTGTGACATGTAGATATTCAAAATTTAGCTTTAAACAATATAAAACTCGTGTTTCTAAAAATCTTTATACATATTGAAATAAGTTGCTATATGTATGTATTATATGTATTCTTTGTAACTTAATTACATTCAAGTCAAAACACAAAAAATGAAAAATTAATTAAGAAATAGACTGTGAAATGATTTGATTAAAATAAAGAATAACAAAGAATATATTTAATGAAAGAAATAGGAATAAGTTATGTTATAAATATGGATTGTCTCCTTTATTTTACTATGTCGCATCGTGCGCCGATTCAAAAAAGAAAAGGATGAAATAGAATCGAAACAAGTATAGCTCAATGATATTCAATTTTCACATAAATATACAAGATATGAATCGCATTTTTATTATATAAATATATATAAGACATAAGTCGCATCTTTATATATACATCTTTATATTGAATTGGAGGGATATTGAATTGAACTTCATCTTGGTGTAAGTCATTAACTAAAACTATTTGTTTAAATTGATGTATATACATATTTCAATATGTACAAAAATTTTTAAAAATGCGAATTTATTTGTTATTTAAAGAAAAAATAACAAAAAGAAAGTTATTGCAAGGAGTTATCGAAAATATAAATAAAAAAAATTATTGAGCACGGAAATAAAATTATAAATCTATAATCTAATGAAATAAATTTCTTAAAAATATTTCACTCATAATGATGACTATATTTCTTTTCGAAAATGTCTAATTTTCTTTTTTTTTTTTCGACGCATTTTTATTTCATTATGAACGGATAGAAGAAGGAATACCGGTATGTTGATATATTATCACATGGGATTTTTGGATATTTTATTGACAATTTTATTTCATATCTTACAATATAGAATATAATAATAACAGATCTAGATACTACGTGTTATTTCTTTTTTCTACATTTGAACGAATAATATAGTAAATTATAAATTAAATGAATTCGAAATAAAAATTTAATATCTTTTTTTTTTTATAGAAAAAAATATTACATTGAGATCCATAATTCTTTTGAAATTTTTTATTTCTATGATAAATATCCTATGATAAAAAAGAATTTGATTTCCAATTTGAAGTCAAAATCATTTTTGCTTGTATTTACATTTACAGATTTTCAGATTTACAGAAGTAAAATCACACTTTTTACACTTTTTTTATATATCCTGTACAATATTATAAATAATTATAAACTCATCTATATTTTTATATTTTTTACAAAAATGAAACAAAAATTGATTAAAAAATTCTCATCTATTTTTAAAATGTGATGTGTAAGAATTATAAGCAAAAGAAATAGAGATAAAAATTTTTTTTATAAATTTGAAAAAAAAATTACATTATAAATTGCAATTGTATTATAAATTATCACTTCAATATATATTTAATATTCATATATTTACTATTTAGCCTTTCTTTTTTATTTTTAATTATTTGTGTTTAAAGAATTACAAACATTAATAATTAAATTATTTATTGATTTTCTTGAGTTATCTTCTTTCAAATGAATTCTATATATTTTTTAACTTTTAAAATATATTTCTTCTAACTTTTCTTAATTACAAATTTTTGTTCCAGAATACATTAGGTCTTCAATCCAAAATAATCTAAAAAGTTTAATGCATAATATTAAATTAATTTCAAATTCCTTAAATTTTTTTGATGAACATTGATAGCATTGATAAGAGATATCCCTAAAAAATAATTTTTTCAACTTCTGTCAATGATATAATAAATGAAATTAAATATTTTTATAATAATTTTTAAGTTGATTTAATTTTAAATGTGATCTCAGATAAATAGGAAGCTAATAGAAAGCTTATAGAAAAATAAATAAATTTGCAGGAAATTTATCTGGAAAATTAAATATTAATAACTTTTATAACATGATTTGTTTTTTATTTTTTTAGATTATTGTAATAATAATTCGAACCATTAGATGTATTTAAATTTCTTCTCATAGCTATAAAATATTTTTTAATGCTTGTTTTTTTTTTAAACATATTTTTCTGTTTATATATTTTTAATTTTTCTTATTAATATTATTTTGTAAAAATATTTGATATTCAAAATTTTCAAAATAAAATATTGTCTCACATTTCATATTCAATCAATAATTATACAATTGTTTATTATATAAAGATATTAATAAAGATTGATAAAAATTCACAAAAAGAATCAATTTTTAGTGAGATAATATTTCTATCGATTTAAGATCAAAAAAAGTTTGAAATCCATTTCTATAAATTATTTCAATTTTAATTATTTCAATACTAAAAATAATATTTTAGTTAATGGACTAAATTAAATTTTGATCCCAATCATGTCGACAACGTATTCTATTTTATTTTATTTGAACAAAAAAGTTTATATTGTAAAATTAATAATAATAAAAAGTTACAGAATTTATTTGAACAAAGATTACAGAAAAATCTTTGTGAGTAACACTTCAGTTCAATCGTACTCAAATAATGATTTCTGAAAATAATTTATATGAATAAATTTGGACATATTCGAAATAGACTGAAATTTATGTACTACTATATATATACTATATATATACTATATATATATACTACTATATAATAATATATTAAATTTTTTTTAATTTTTACATCGATATATCATATATATTTAATGAAAAATTAATTGTTAATTGTAAAATTTTTATGTTTTATTTTTCAATAAAATGCTCGTCAAATTAATATAAATCAACAAAGATAATTCATAATTGTCATTGTATAGAGACAGCAATTATGAAAGAAAAATTTAACGATGACTATAACTGCAAAAAACGTTGATTTATTACATTAAATTTTATCGTATTTATCGTTATGATATAAAATTTACTAATGAATTAAAAAGATCGTGATCAAACCAAGAACAAATTAATAATTTGGATCGAACACAAGTTATTGAATAATAAGTTTGCTACTTGATCATAAAGAATCAAAAGTAAAATTAATATTAATTATTATAATTGTCAAAATAAAAATTAAATATGAAAATATTAATGTTACACATTGAGTTTATATTTTTACGTGAACTAAAATATAATTTTATGCGTTTTTTTTTAGATGTATGAAAAAAAAATTTCATCCTTTTATTATATTTCCTTATTTTTCTTACATATTATATTAAATTATTTAATTAAATTTTATATATTAAATATATAAAATCCTTTTAATCTTGTTTTATTTATTGTGAAAATTATAAACATATAGATAAATTTATAATTTTACTCATAACGTTATATTACTTTAAAAATTATATTATTTGAATCTTTTTTAAATATTACATAGAACAAATTGCATAAGATAAATGAAATTATAGAAGAGGTATATCACTTACCAAATATAAAAGATATTAATGTAAGATATAAAATGCAATTAGATATTGCACGTAAATTTATAATCGTAATGGATTATTAAGAAAATATTTTGTTCAACATCTTTTTCAAATTATAAGCTAAATTTGATAATTCCTCAATAATTAATGTAATTTTATGTAATTTTCTAATTTTATAATATTATTTAATATAGGGGAAGGACGGGTAATCTCAAACAATAGATAGTTTCATATAAGTAATATTTTGACTATTTATGCTTATAAACAATTATAAATTAGTTGCAACATGCATACCAAGCAAATTAGATATTATAATCAATTTTCTTTTCAATGAAATGTTTATTTTCTGAAAAAGAAATCTCTTAATATCTTTTTCGTTTTATTTTATTTAAGTTATTAATTTAAAGTTATCCAGAACTACCTTTTCTTCTTATTAATGATAATATTACATTTGAATTGAACTAAATCAAAAATGAAATTGTTATTATTTTGTTTGTTATTAATCTATTTTTTTTCTTAGATAAAGAAACTATAAGATCTTTAAAATGAGTTCTTGTATATTCTACAAAAATTATTTAAAATAATCGTTGCACTAAATTTTTCCATGAGATAAGATTATATATATTCTTTTACTATAAGGTATGAATTAAAATATAATGCATAAATTTTATATGTAGAAGTAACAACACATTTGCTTCGAAAAATAGATATTTACTACTTAAATAATTCCATTAGAAATAAGGTTAGAACTATTAATATAACAGTTAAATTAAAATTTACTTTTGCCAAAGATTATTTCTTTACTATATTTATATATACTTATTATATTTCTCTTCTTATTAATTTTCATGATTTTGAAATAATATATTTCAATAATCATCATTTCTTTACACATAATTAATGAGGTTTTAATTTTTTAGTTATTTTCAAAAAATTTTAAAAATTATGTCACTGAATTCTACTCATACAAAGTATGAAAATCATTGAATTGGCATTGGCTTTGAAAGATAATTTTATATATTTTTGGATCGGTGGAAATCTGTTAAAAAATTGACCATAAAATTGAACTTAAGAGCGATTTTTAGATTATTTTTGTATTGCATTGTAATATATTCGTCACGAAAAATAATAATCTCAAAGAAACTTTAGATTTCAAACATTTCATTGATCTCTTGAAAAAAATATTAAATATTTTGTACTTACTTAAATTTAATTCAAACAATATTTATTTATACGGTATCTTTTTTTTATGAAATAAAATTATGGAATAAAAAAGAGTATAGAATTTCGCCTGCACATATATGTGTCCATGATGAAGTGCTTGAACATGAAATTATTCTTTTTCAATTATATATACAAACACACAAAAATTATTGACATACAAAATATATAATGGGTAAACTAATATTATAACTATATAAACTATATAAACTATATAAACTATATAAACTAATATATAATACATAATATGTTAATATTTTTAGTATATTCATAAAGAGATATTTCGCGAATTGTACAGAAATGAATATAGAATAATCTTTAAGAAAAATTGCAACAAATAATCTTTTTAAAACTGTAAAATAGATTCTTAGAACAATGTTAATATTGCTACCGTTATAAATATGATTATTATAATTTTGTTTATTCAAGTTTTATGACTATAATGATCTGATATGATTTATATAATTTAATTATTATGTACATTGAATTCAAATTCTGAAAGATGGATTAAGGTAAAATTTCAAATATAAAATTTTAACTAATTATTTATTAGTTTCCGAGATATACTGTCCTATTAATTATATTATAATACATATGTATGTTAAAATCTAAATTGAACGATTTATATATACATAATATATATATATATATATATATATTATATGTTTTTTCGTTTGAATATTTCTTATCACAGTCACTCATAACCGTACAAATGTAATTTTGGCTTACTCTACGACAAGCAGTTCATACGCTATGATCGCATAAAGAAGAGGAAATTTTAAAACCTTTAGAATTGGTGAAATGTCTCATTGAAATGAGACAGAATGGATTCTGCTGTATTTCCGAAGTTAAAAGAGATACATACGATTTTCTGAATTCGTTGCAAGAAGGAAATATTACACTTTACACTCAATTTTGGCTGATTCTACGGTTCATACGCTATCATCGCTATGATATGCTAATAATGAAGAGGAGAGTCTATAATTTTTAGAATAATGCGTTTTTCATATGGTCGGATGAAAAATTTTAGAAGGAAATTTTAGAATTTATTGAATATTGCATAAGTAAAACGCTGTATCTTCGAAGATAAAAATGGTACATAGGATTTCCTATGCTCATTGCAAGTGTTAAAAATTGCTCTTTATATACAATTTTGACTGGTTATTCTACTACAAAGGTTTCATACTCTACGGACAAAGATGACGAAATTTTAGAATGTTGTTGAACTGCGCATTATTAAAACTCTACTCCAAAGATAATAGAGATACATTCGGTTTCCTGCGCTCATAACAAGCGAAACATTCAATTTTATTATATGGTTTCTTTTATGTTAAGCGGTTCGTACGCTATTCGTACATTTTTATGTTTTTAACGTTTTGTTTATGCATTTACCAGTGAAACAAGTTTGTTAGAAAAATTTAGTTGAGAATATTAATTTACATGAAAATAATTTAAATCAAAAAAATATTAACATTAACGAATTGTGAAACAGGATGAACAAGATAAAATAGTAAGCATTGGTAAGAACATTGGTACGAAATATTTTATGAAATATTCATTTTACTTGAATAAAATTTTAAATTTCGATAATCAAACTACGGATGATGCAAATAAACATTTCGAGACGGTACTTTACAATTGAAAGATTAAATGGAAATAGATTACATTTAAAATCAACAACTCAATTTAGAATGTATACAATTTTACCACGCAGTATCATTGAAAATTTTGAAATCGGATGATCGTTCCTTTTTAGAGAAGAATATGATATCTAATATATTTTTATATATTTAACATATATTCAATGATAGGCAATGATAGAGATTGGCATGGTGAAATTAAGTAGAAAATATTTGAAAATAATAAGCGATATGTAATTGAACAAATGAATTATAAAAAAAATTGAAGATAAATTATATAAATAATTATATAAATAAATAAGCTAAAATATATATAAATCTGATGATATCTTCGTTAACAGTATTCCTATATATTTATAAGTATTGAAAAAAAAAAAAAAGAAGAAAGTGCAATATAGTACTAGCAATTTGAAAAATAATTTGATAGTAAGAGGTAAAAGAGATCAAAAGCTGAAAGAACTGATTGAAACGAATATATATTACATACAAGTATAAATATATATTCGTATATATATAAACGGGTAATATACAGTAAAATTGCCATGTTTCACTTTAAACAAAATAATATAAATTATTGGATTATCTAAAAAATTATATTGAACATTTAGATTACTGATATTACTACTATTTATTAGTTTGATTATTCGAGGTCATACTCGTAATTTTATATACAATCACAAAAATATTTTTATACTATCTTTTAAAGAAATTGAATTATTATGAAAGATTTGATTTCAATGAAAACTTATATATAACAATATATTAAAATGCTATATAAAAATAATTTATTTTTGGAGAAAAAATTTCTTTGAGTATGTGAAATCAACTCTCGTTTTTCCATATTTTGCACACAATTTCTTCTGGAAATATATTTCTTTCTATCTCCGATGAGATAGAAATAGAATTAAATATTTTATAATTTAAAATTTTGTTTCATTTTGAATTATTATGAAATGAAATTATGTAGAGAAAGAAATATAATATTGAAATTTGAAAAATTGATTTTTCACGCTTTTGATGTTCCATAATAAAAAAAATTTCCAGTAAAAACACTCCAGTATTTTTAATAAATTTTATAATTATTATTGAATTAATTAGATTAATTATTCGACTTTATCAATGAACTTTATCAATTCGATTATCAGTAAATTCAAATTCAGGATATTTAATTTTAACATTATTAGATATTTTTATTAGAAATTTTATTACAATAATTCCAAATAATTTATTAATTTAAAATATATTATTAACTTTAGAATTTTTTTTATCAATTATTCAAAGATATGTATTTTCGATTCTTTTAATTTTATATTTTTCAGAATCAAATTAATTTTAATCAATAAATAATGAAAAAAAACTTTCCATTCCATATAGTCACAAATAGTCCATGATTAATTATTTTATCTTTTAGATTATTAAATTCTTTATTTAGAACAGTTATTTGAATTTATAGAACAATTTCTTTACCTATAATTTTAAATAATAATTAATACGTACATTTTAATTATAATATTTTGATTTCGTGATATTATTCGAGAAAGAACATTTTTTATTATTAATTTTTTAAAATTTAGAATAATTTTATCTATTATTTCAGAATTAATATTTTTTGTATCTTTATTTGGATTTTTTTCATTTTTTACAATTTCTCCAAATATTGAAATTGATATACTATCAACACTAAAAAGTATTAAATTTTTAATCCAATAGAAATTCCATTATCACATTCATTTCATTTTTTTTAATTTCTTAGGATTTACAGTAATATTAAACCATTATTATTTAATTATTAATAATTTAAAATTTAAAAAATTTTATTTAACAATTTTGTTAGAGATTTATTTTACTATTTTATAAACAATTGAATATTTAAATTCTTTTTTTACTTTAATGATAGAATTTATGGTCCAATTTTTTGTATAGATACTGGATTTTGTGGTTTACATATACTAATTGGATCAATTTTTCTTTCAATATCTCTATATCGAATATCAAAAATTCATTTCTCAAATAAACAAAATGTAAATTTTGAATTAGCTACTTGATATTGATATTTTGTTGATGTAATTTGATTATTTTTATATATTTTTATTTATTTATTGATTCAAATTTAAGAATTAAATTTTAATTAATTATATATATATTGTTAATAAATTATTTGGATATTATATATTAGATAGTTATATAATATGTAACTAAATTATATATTATTATCTATTTAAAAAATTTAAAAATTTTCATTAAGTTTCATATTATCTAAATGTGTATCTTTAATATTAAAATTTGTATAGTTTTAAAATTACTAATATTAAAATTAATTATTTTTTAACTATATAATTTATATAACTTATTTTTTAATTTATATAATTAATTCATACATTAAATTATAAATTAAATTATTTATTAAATAATTTT